>NW_010195336.1:0-14826 GCF_000695765.1 Mesitornis unicolor
CACCGGGTTGTTGTTTCCCAAGTGCAGGACAGTCATTAATATACAGAATGTGCAAGAATACAACCAACCTCTGTCAATTAGTGATCATAAAACATGTACTCATAAGCATGCTTCTAGATGGTAATTTACATTTCCACATCTTGCAATTAAATTGTGAAAGGCGCTAATAAAAATGAAAGCAAATATGAAATGAATTTTTAAGACTGGCTGCATTCTTCCACATTGTGGTGTTTTTTATGACTGCTATGAAGAGATAGGAAGTTCTCTGTCTTATTTTAAATAAATTGGAATCTAATGCTATGACAGCCAATCTGCAGAACAAATTGTGGCCATGATCTCGTAATAATCAAATCTATGGCAACTTTAACCGGTCTCCCTCACGTGGAGCAGAATCTACCCGTAGTATCAAATCCAGCTCCTCCCTGCCAGAAGCTTGCTGGGACTTTGCACTACCCGTGTAATTACAAAGCACATATATCTTCATTTGTTGACAATCTCTTCTCCTGAGTGAGCTCTAAAGCATCACGCTCTGCGACATTAAATACGTTTTGGGTACCAGGGGAGGAAAATAAGACAGCATAAAATTTTGTAAATCTACAGGCAATTCAAGAATCCAGATGTTTCTATTTTGGCTCAATAGCAGCAGCTAATTCATATATTCTTTATCACTTGCTAATGACTGCCTAGTAGCTGTGGATGTGGCAGCAGACTACTAAAACCTGAAACATAAACATTCAGATTTCATGACAGAAGTTTTAAATTGTATTCCCACTATTCAGTTCTAGTAGCTACACAGTTTTCCTGAACCTTTTTTAAAATCTGCCTTACAGGTTTTGTATCTTCGCAGCTCTCAGATAGGATTGGATGTAATCATACTGTGTATTTATACTTTTGTATTTTTAGCAACATTTGATGCTGCTGTAGGCCCTGAAGTGGAAGTAAATTTTGCTTGATATTTCCTACAGATTTCTATATTGTTATAAATAAATAAGCTATATGTACCAGCACTGAAGCCACAGCCAATGATGGCACCCTTGCAGTGATGCCTTTGGTATAAATGTACCAACAGGTTCAGGACACAGCATTACACTAAGGGAAAAAACTACCTACCCTGTTGGGAGGTTCTGAGGAGCACCTGAGCTTTTAGGAATTATTTGGAAGAACTGCTTAAATACAGATACTGAGCATTCAGACCTTGGCCAAAGATTTTTTTCCAAATTAACAAATATGACTTGAAAAGTTATATGGAAAGAAGACGTATGACCACTTTTTTTTGGCAGCCAGGCGCAACTGGTTGTTACACAGCACAAAGGTATCTGATAGCCTGAGAGCAGAGAGACGAGAGTCTCCAGTTCACATGCTGGCAGTCACACCAGAGTCAACTACAGAAATAATGCTGCAAATCAAATTCTGAAGTATGACAGTGGATTGCTATACACGTAGTGAATTCAGTGGAGTTTGGTAATGCTCATGACACCTTCAACCACTGATTACTGGTCTGAAGTATACAGAGGCATCATATCCCTCAGTCCAGTTTCTTCTCCAGGCTATCACAAACAATAATTGGCAATCAGCGGATGGTTGTATGAAGTCATGACAATCATAAAGCACATTCATATTTGCAGTAGACTTCTCATGATTTCATAGGAGGCAAATGTTTACCCAGGTGGGTTGGGCAGCTCTGACAGAGCAATTCACCCACTCTAAGTGCAAAACAAAGACAACTGGAGCAAGTAATTATTATTTTGTCAGCTGCATGACAAACTCATTGTGCTACTTTTGTCAGGGGATTGGAATTCAACCCCTTTTGACAGACGCTACTTAAATGCTTATTTCAAATGGGCTGGTCCATCTTTCAAAGACCAGCGGCAAGCGTTAATCCTACTGCTCCTCTGCGTGCAAGAATCACGGCATGTTTATCTGCCGAGTACAGTAAGTGAGCAAATTTTTTACTAGCAACTTCCCTACCAAGAAATCTTTCTAAAAGCTGCAGCATTTCAACAATAAAATCATGTGCGCGGACTTTAGCTATCGATGTTCCTTTCACGCAACAACAAAAATGACACTGCCAGTATGACGACTGTTTTCTTATACAACACAACTAATCGCACATGTTTCCCTCACAGGACTTCAACCGAGTATGACAACAAGCCATTATATTTAGCCTTGATAAAACTGTTCGTTCCTCCTAGAGATTTTTTGCCTTCGAGTTGGCGCTTCTTCTTGCTTTGGCTTGAGGAGCTAGCAATATCAGAAGTGAAGATCTGCACAACAGATGGAGCTCGGTTGAGAAGAATCCCTTTGGCTGGTGAGGATCTTTGCCTGGCAGGTGTCAAACCAAAATTAATACTGCACATATTATGCTTTACCGAGTTTCAGATTTTAGCAAAGTGAGACTGCGTTCCTTCCTGACCACAAATATATATTAATAGAACAAGCCATGCACAGCAAGCTAAAACAGTACTATCGTTATGCTGAATCCTCCACTGCTTGGCATTTTATTTAATCATTTACACCTATGCAAAGCAAGTAAACAAAATGCAACGCGTTAGTTTAGTGTCTCTTTACACACATTGTGCACAGGTGTAAAAGACGGCACAAAATGCCATAAGAAACACAGACTTAGACCACTCCTGCTTCTTTTTTCCCTCCTTTTCTTGTGTCAGTGCCTTAAAGGCTTATGAACTCAAGCAGATTTTCTGAGATTTCAAAATTCACAGGAAAAAACAGGTAGTGGTACTGAAATACACTGCTCAGCTACAGTCGCCTGGCTTGCCAGGTGCAATTCAACAGCCTGAGTCAGAAGGCAGGGCTTTCCAGAGGTGTCAGGACGGAGAGCTTCAGGTGGCATCATCTGCCTCTCTCTATTTCCAGACTCGTGGGAGGCTTCACATCGCAATCAGCCCTCTTGAGTGCCAAGTCACTCGAAGATCTGAAAGAAACTGATTCAGAATCTCACAGCTGGTTTGACAGGTCAGTACTGTCCAAAAGCAATTACAGCTGACCAAGAGGGCAGTAATTTTAGAAGGTCACAGCCACAGGACTTTTCATTATCTGTAAAGCCAATGTGAGATTATAGTTGTGTGTGTGTACATTCATATATATATATACACAAACACATATTTTCAGAGTCTTCATAAAAAAAAAAAATTAGTGTCTTAGATTCCTGCAAGTCAAATTTACCCCCTTTTTAAATTTCATTTTCACAAATTCAGGTCAGGGAACTATCACACCACCCTGTGAGAACAAGGATGAAACTGAGAGCGGGGGTGAAGCAATTTAATAAACAGAGGTCCTGACTCGCAGAGCACTTTCCACTACCACGGGTCTGATGAGTACGACTTTCCCCTCTGAGTCAGCACTGACCTAACACCCCGCATGATGCGCTCACCGGCGTGGCTCGCGGCTGCCTTGTGACATGGCGGGTACCGGGTGACAGGGCACACTGACCGGCTGCAGGCATCAGAGGTCCCAAGACAGCACTGGAAGTAATGAGGTGACTCACAGCTGCAGCCGCGCACTTGAAGGCTGCGGACCCCATTGCTCTTTTGCTCGCTCAGGAATAGTATTTTGCCAAAGCAACTGAAGCAAGTTCAAAATCAAACAAGCTGTTAGCAAACATTTGAATTGCGGTATTTGCAGAAGATTTATGCCAGCATTTGTGAGACAATTCATATGCAAAACCTAAACGTCTGAAAAAATCTTTTGCTTAAACAATTAATTTTCATGTCTCGTGCATACAGAACAATGTTTTCCCTCATAGTTTTGTAGTCTACTAGCTGCCAGATTTTGATCCAGAATTGAAATTTCAGTCATTTTGGCTTTTACACACAAATCTGAAATAAAAATGTTTTAACATCAGAAATGAAAAGGCTGGAAGATCAGACAGACCATAAAAGATTTGTTTTACTTGGTTCGGGATTTTTACACAGCTATGCCTAACCTAAGTAAGATTGAAACAAAACCAAAAGGCAAAAGAAAAAAAACTAGACAAATCTCTTCTGTCCCAGAGATGCAGAAATACCAATGATGCTTGCATCCCTGGGGGAGCCAAATCTGAAATCTTGCTACAAACAAGAGAGAAGGGCTGTTATTTCCTTGACAACTGTTCCTGACATCACAGCTACCTCCTTGAGGAAACAGTGGCAAAGCAATCTTAAAAAAAGATCTATTTTTTCCTTAAGCAAACATATTTTGATTTCTACAAACTCATAAACAAAAAGGTCAGGTTGTTTTTTTAATAATGCTGAAAATTTTAGTGCCAGAACTGTAAACATCAACTTCTTTCTCTTCCTTCTTTCTTCAAATGTACTTGCTACGTGTTGGTTGCCTTTATTAAAGATATCAAACACACCCTGCGATGAATCTTCTAACTTATTTCGGTGTTAGACAGGACTAAGGATTTTGAGTTTCACATTCAACGTGTTACCTAATTCCGGGTGTGTGCTGCTCAGAGAAGAACCAAACAATCTGGCAATGTGAGGTGAATACATCCTGCGAAATTTGGCCCAAATTTCCATTTGCTGAAATATGCCGTACAGTACCGCACCAGCGTATGCAACCCCAACTGTGCCGTGTACAAACCCACAAACAGTGCCCAGCTACATAACCTGAGCTTCCACTTGCACTTCACTGTTTGTAAACATGCTAATGACAGGCACAGGGGGTTCACATGCAAGTTTACAAGTTCAAGTGCAGAAGACAGGTGAAAATTTGGCTGCAATGCTTTGGTTTTCCCTCATTTTGGGAGATTCCAGCTTTCTAAGTCTGTCACACAGCCTAGGAGTTGTGTCCTAAAGCCACATGACTGACCTATTTATATATCTTTATTCAGTTCTGTAGATTTCTACCTGAAAGAGACTGATAAGAACATGAAGGTACCACTATGCCTCAAGCTTTTCAAGACTCATTATTTACTAGACATAATTTAGTGATACTTACACTGTATTTGAATTGTTGGAGAACTTTAGGTACCCCATGAAAAGTCCTTGTTCAAGGCATCTTGGGATTTAAAGATCTAGGATGGTTTTCACCTCCAAAATTGCCAGGTGAAGCTGAAAACTGTGAAAAGCCTCAATGTTTTCAGGAAGCTCTGTGCAGGTGGACTGAGAGACTCTGGATAAGAACCCCTGGGTCACCACAAGAAGCCACTACTCTTCTTTAAACAACCCTGGTCCAAAGCATTAAACAAACAGACCCCTTCTGTAAACCAGGCAAGGAAAGCAGAAGCAATTTTTAATACTGCTCTTTGTGTCATGCAATTATTTCCACATGCAAGCAGAGAGACTCGGTCAACCAAAGGCGCCTGTGTCTGTAAGTGCGTCAGGAGCACACCTTTTACAGGGAACACAAGTATGTTTGGAGCAGCTGAACATAAGCTTAATGGAGTAATTTCAAACAGCATATAAAATTGCCCAAGATACACAACTGTAAAAAATTTGTAGCTCTGTAAACCCATGGATTGCTATTTTAAAGACAGTTTCATTAAGAAACACAGCTTGAGAATATCTATCAAATAAGATCAGAGCTACATGTGGGGACAGCAGGAGGCAGCTGAAGCAATCTGCAGCACAGCTCTGGTGCTCATCGGTCTCTGACCCTGAGAAAAAATATAATTACTGCATGAATACACATATTAGACCAAAAGAGAACACCTAGGAAAAGACAAAACCCTACTAGAAAGACATGGTGGGAAGTCCTCGGGTTTTATGCAATGGTTTACAGCTCTGTATGTCCCAGTCTAATACAGTTTGTTAGACTGACAGCACGGCTGTGGCTTTAATTTTGAAGTCCACATTTTTTAATAGGAATCATTAAATATGACACATTTATCCTGTTCGACAGAAAAACAAACCTGCCTCTACTTTTTATTCCTCTGAAGCCTTAACTTAATTGTGCAACATTTGCTTTAGAAACATATTTGATGATGTTTTAGATATTACCTCATTTGTACATCATCCCAGGTTTTCCAGGAACTCTGAACCAACAGTCTCTGAGCCTTTCTTATATCTGAACTACTGTATTTTATGGCTTCCACACTGTACCATCTGGAAACTCCCTGTGAGACCGGCCTTCTTGTGCTAAACACAAACACGTAGGGAGGAGAGACACCGTGCCAGGGAGTTTGCAATCTCAGGCGCAGGTTGTGAAGAGGGCTTTGCTTGTATTAGTTCATGTACACAGAGATTGCCACACTCATGTCCAAATAGCTCCAAAGAGCTGGGCCTACGCAGGTAAAAAAAGAAAAGCACCAGAGGAGCCAACAGCCCAGCAGCTCACCCAGGCTGGATTTCCTGCTTTGAAAGGACCCATCTTCAGATGTCAATGGAGCCCTGCTACGCCTCTGCAGTTTTAATCAGAGAACCTAATTTACCAGGTTTCACAAACGTAAACAGCAAATTGTTCCAAATAATCTGAAGTATGGAATTGAGCATGCTGGAATTTGGAAATCTGTTGAGGTACTGATAACCAAAGGGAGCAGACAACCAAAGGGGCCAGTAACTATATGAGCTAGAAAGGCTGAAATATTATGGAGACAAATACACATGCGTGTGCTTGGGACGAGGCTGGGGCTCTGACCACGCAGCTCTGTACAGAGCAGATCCTCCTGAAGCTTTTGACCCATGGAGCTAGGAAGGCTCTGCACAGAGCATTAGAAAAATATTTGAATGTTTCTGTGAATGAAGTTTTGCCCTGTTCTGTTTTCAGTCATCCAGTGACCACAGGTAACTCAAAAAAGTATCTGAAAACATCTCCTATTTGCGCTCTTTGTGCACACAGGTGCTGTCATGACCATTTCTCAAATATTCACAAAAAGCTACAGCAAGACCATAGCTGATCCACTGTCACTGCTTACCAAAGCATCCTCCAATGTCTGCACCTCACCTCTATTCTTCATGTGGAATTTAAGGCACTGGGTTTAATCTGGAAAAAACCCACCTTTGAGTCAAATTCTAATGTCTGCACTCATACAAAGTGATGGATTTTCCCCGACAGTTCACAGTGTGGATTCTTTCCACATCGATCTCTCTCGTCTCTGCCTTGTGCTGTGGCTGCTGGAGGACCCTGGAGCTGGGGCAGGGTGCTAGCACCGTGTCCCTCCATCACGGAAAGGCAACTGGTCTGTCTCCTAACCCGCGCCGGGCAGGCATGCAGCCCTCACACCGGATGGGTGGACTCGGCTGTGTCAAAGGTATGTTGCAAGTTTTTCCGTAACAAAAATCCCTTCCTACTTTTAAATAATGATTTTGTTTTCTTCTTTTTTTTCCTTCCTTCTCCAGCTTTTTCTCTCCTTTCCCACCCACTTTTTCAAGCAGGAAGGAGAGTGACAGGGAGAATAATGATTTCCTCAGCTTCTGTTGGAAAAATAACACAAAAATTTTCCACCAAGACAGAATTTTTTTCTGGGTTTTTTTTCCACTGAGGTTCAAAAGCCATTTTTTTATTTAAAATTTCCTAAATAAATGTCCAGTTAATACTGGCACTTGGTGTGGAAGGTAGCCGGGAGCTAGTACCTCTGTTTCGTTTAGCACAGATCCCAGCCTTAAGTGTGGCAAGAGGTCAGCTTGAATTTTTCTCTTGAATTGCATCTTTGCAAGCCGCTTGTCGGAGTTTCGGCTGTGTAAATCTAACCCCATAGCCCAGCATGGATGCACAGCTTGTGATGCTTTCCTTCTGCCCGCCATCAGTGTCAATTCCCACTCCCTCCACCTGTTTGGGAAGGAGGGAGGAGGAACACACCGGTGAGCAAGGAGAGGACTGGAGTGACCAAAAACCAAGGCAGCCTTCCCATGCATGGAGAGAGCGGCAGAGACCGGAGTGGTCAGTAAAGGAGAAGAAAAAGCCACTGTGGCTCTTGGTTTGTCCAATGGTGTTGATGGGCAGGGGTCAGAGCAGGTTTGGGACCCTTCTGTCACCGATGAGAGCTGAGTGCATGTGTACATCGCATGCTGTCCCTGTTTCGGCTCAGCAGTCAACCTTGTTTGAGGCGTGCTTTGTCTGAGCAGATGGCAAAGCGTGACGGCTGCTGGGTTAAGATTTTGCTGCCAAACCAGCCCCCGGCTGTTTTCAAAAATAAAGACTGCTGCTCTCTTTACCAATGCAAAAATAGCTGTCTCTCCAATCCTCTCCTTCAAACTATTATTTTATGTATTACAGGAGCACATATCTAGCCAGACTATATAATTAACATTACACAATTTTTAATTAACTACCTGCAACAATCTTCCTGCTTTAACCAGTGGTGGTGTTCGAGGGGTTTTTTTTGAGGCTACCAGGAAAATCAAATTTCCCAGCTAGAAATTCACATGGATCAGAGCAGAGCCTGCTCCACCAGGTGCACAAGGTGACCCATTGCTCTGGCTATACCGTGTCTACCATGAAAAAAAAAATGCTTGTGACACAGGAATAAGCCCAAACCTCATTTGCAATATCAAGTACACAAGGCGGGACTGTACCAGAAAAGACACTGACAGAAACACATACTGATTTAGTTTATTTCTTCAGCAGCTGGTTGGTTTTTTTTTTTCATCTATTTTTGGCCAGGAGCCTCCTATAAGGCTTGGCTGTTAACCAACCAGGCCTTTTCCAGCAGAGTTTCCAAGGCCGTGCTGCAACCAGAAGGCAGTGCAGCTTCCTTTGGGTATTCCTCCTTGCGACGGCACGGCAGGGCTCACCAGCACAGCAAGATGCAACTCAGTACTGCCTTGACCCAGCAGCAGGGTGCTGGCCTCCTAAAACTCAACAACCACCTCCAAAACACAAAATGAGTGAAAATCCACCAACCTTCGTTGGCTCAAGGAAGTTCCATGCAAACCAACCCAAGTAACAGCTCTTGGAAAAGTGACGGACAAACAGCCATCACCCTCTTTCCTCCGCAACTCTGAGTCTGCATGCACCTGGAAACAGGAGTGGAAGAAATACCTCAACTACACACACACAGCTTCTCAGCAGACCACCAGGAGCTGTTGATCCAGCAACTGCAGCTGGAACGCAGCAACCCTATACCAGCGATAAAGCGCCGACGGGTCAGATTTTACAGTGTCAGCCCAAATTCAGTATCAGAGAGCGTGCATGGGCCAAGCCAGCTGTTCTCCCCAACTTCAGGGAACCCTGAGCTGCGCTGTGTGGAATTGCCGCTTCCCACATGGGTCATATCATTGGGAGAAGCGTTTGCCACAGTAACTGCAATAGCACTGTGCATTCTTGGTGTGATCAGCTGCATTTGGAGTGGGAAAGAAGAGCTGAAAAGCAAACCAAACAACGAGCGATGAAGTCTGGAGCTTCATATCAAAGGTTTTAATATCTGGTGTTGGTCTTGTTTCTCAAAACAAAGGATAGTTTATGCACGCTGTAGATATTTTCTGTCTGGCACAATGCTAACACAACGTCTCTTTCTTTACACTGTACAAGAAGTGTCCTGCACCCCCACCCACACCATGGCCTGCATCTAGATCAACTCTGCTGCTGTTCGTCGGTGGAAATCCAGGTGTGTTGCAGAGCTGACGGGCACTGATACTCTGCAACAACATCAGGCAGAAAAAACAATATTGGTCCTTCCTTGCAAGGCTCTGGAGTCCTCTCAGGCTGATTTTAGTATCGCCTGTGGTGAGGAGAGGGGGGGAATGGTGGACAGACCTATGGCAGTGGCAAAAACTCAGGATTTCTGGAGTCTCAGTCATACGCTGTAATTGCAAAATCAGGCTTCCCGTCTTCCACATACACAGCAGATCTTTTTTCTCCCTTCATCCTGAAGAGGATGAGATGATTAGGAAGTTCCCTAAGCTGCCCTTACTTTGGTTTCTTCCCTCATTTCAGGACCTGACTTCAAAAAAAGATCAGGCCATTGAACGCAGTCTGGACTTCTGCTTCCAAATACCTCTTTCAGCATGGAAAGGCCCAGCAATTATGGAATAACCAAGCAAGTCACCCTGTTATGCAAGAGACGGGAAAACTATTTGTGCTGGTACGCTGTGGTTTTCATTCCTCTGAAGGCTGCTTTCCTCCAGGGAATTCCAGTAACTGGACTAATTGAAGTGTGTTTTGACAAGTTATAACAGCCCAGAAAACCTACCTATGAAATTACATCCTGGTAGCATCTTCCAAAGTAAACTGAAATCTTGGTATCATAGCTCATTTGGGAAACTACTATGCCATAGCTTTCCTTTGTTATGAGAACATAGCTTGAGTTTTTGTTGTAGATAACAGGTGGTGTTACACCTAATGACGTGGCTTAACCTTCCCCCGTACCAGGTTTTTGTACCAGCAGGGGCCCCATGGATCATCTCCCAAAACTCTAACCAGAATAAAAACATACAGTCTTAATTTATTCTCACTTTATCTACTTTCTTTTACTTTTGGTGACTCCTTTGCACAGGCATCAGCTCATTCCTAAGGTTGTCTGTCCATCTCCAACAGACAAAGTAATTGAAGAAAATCAGAACAAACTGCCAGCACAGATGTCTGCCTGTGCGAAGAGATGGACACTGGCAGAGTACAAGGACCAGTCGATGTTATTCTGAGAAAGCCTTCTTACTACCACAACCAGCAGTGCCCACATGCCAGGCACAGCACATGGTTCTCATCACGTAGGTCTTCTTGGCTTATTCCACTACTCCACTCCAAAAGGTCTCATACTACCCTTTGCTTGCCATTGCCATGGAGAGAAAATATTTGACTGTGTGGGAAGCTCTTATATACAAATAGTTTAGGATTCAGAGGGCAGAAGCTTTAAAATGCTAGAGGTTAGGACATATTGGAAAGTGCGCCACAAGAAGTATGGAAGGACCAACTCCATGGGCTCCTGGGCTCAGCTGCAGCCCGGATGAGTTAGCACGCCCTGCAGATAGCTACCAGGAAGACAAAGGAGACAGAGACAATGGAAAGGAAGGAAGTCCCAGACTGAAATATTTCATTTTTCTATATTTTTCTTCCTGAATATCCCAAAACAGAAAGCAGACAGATTTTTTGCAGAAGTGACCAGGATTTATTAAAGACAGGATATTGATATGAAACATTCATGACCCTCAACTTAGCAGTATTTCTCTTGGATGGGGTAACGAAGTGAATTTATTACATATCAGTGCCAAGAAGCTCATAATAAAAATACAGATTATAGTTCTCAGATTCATGAACTCAAACCAGATATTTTTGAAAACACACTCCAGCAGGAAGAATGTAAGTCTCATAAGATACTTGGGCTACGAAAGCAGCATATGAAATACGTATTTTATCCAACAATAGGATACAAAGTAAATGATGTGAATTAAAAACCCTGAAACAAAGGCAATCTGTGAAGACATAAGGAGACCCCTTGTCATGTTATCCCAGGTGTGGGGCGCGCGGAAGCAGACAGATATATATGTTAGACATAAACAAAGCAAGCAGAGATTTTATTGCATTGCGAGTTGATGATTTTACGAGACTTGAAATAACATAATAAAGCACAGATAAAGCAAGATAGAGAAATACTGCAACTTCTTGGGAAGCCAGGCAAAGGTTCAGACAGACCACAGATACAGCAAACCTTCACAACAATTTGACCTTGATCATTTGGTCTCCACTTCTGTTTCTGACCTTCATTTATTTCTTTCCTGGGACACATCTAGTGGAGAATCACCCAAGGAGGACACATTTATTAAATTCCTACTAATGAACTTGGAATATTTCATTCTGCTTCTGCCACACTCCCTGCAAAAAGGCAAGATCTCCCTTCAAAACGCTCCCAGAGTTTGTCTGTGTCACATCTGCGTGGTCTGCACGGCTTCCGGAAGACCTAACACACCCGTATGCTGTGAAAGAAGGAACTCGTAGGTTCCCAGGTATGACTGAAGGCACTGCCACTACCAAAAGTTTCCATAAATCAGAGTGTGTCAGACTAACTCTTTAACGACTCATCTCTCCTCATTTCCAGACATACTATCAACAGGAAAAATTTATTTTTATTTTAGTGCCAAGGATTTCCAGGGTTTCCAACTCCTCACTTCTCCCAGCCCATCTTCAGGGAAAACAAAACAAAGCAAAACAAAACAAAAATCCCCCCAAAATCCCCAGACTCCAGAACTTTTTTCCAAAGAAAAATAAACCAAACCAAGCAAGTAAGTGCCACAGTGTCTCTAATTGCATTCCATAATACAACAAACAAAAAAGCATTTAAAATTGTTTTAGTTTGGGGAAATTACTAATCATGAGATCTCTAGAGTGTGTCTGTGTTTAATACAGAATGTAATGGAAAAAAAAAATAGAGCATTAGTGACCATCCAAGAAAGATTTCATGAAAAACAGGGTGGAAGGGAGTTTGTTGGGATTTAACATTTCCCCAGAAGCATCTCTAGTCCAAACATTACACCACAGGTCAAATGGAGGGGAGCCAGAAAATGAAAAACTGTTAAAATAGCCCTTAAAAAAGAAAGTGAAAGTGGTCAGTCTAGTTCCACCTTTTGTGACCATGAGATGCAAATTCTGTGATGAAAACCAAATTTGGGGTCTGGTACCATCACTGAATGTCAGTAAATACTGCAACTTACACATGGGAAGTCAAAAGAAAAATATAGGTCCAGCTTCTCTTTAGCTTGAAGAAGAGGAGACTGAGGGGTGACCTCATTAATGTTTATAAATTTGTAAAGGGCGAGTGTCAGGAGGAAGGAGCCAGGCCCTTCTCAGTGACAGCCAATGACAGGACAAGGGGCGATGGGAGCAAGCTGGAGCATAGGAGGTTCAGTTTGAATATGAGGAAAAACTTTTTTACTGTAAGGGTTACAGAGCACTGAACAGGCTGCCCAGAGAGGCTGTGGAGTCTCCTTCTCTGGAGACATTCAAAACCCTCCTGGACGTGTTCCTGTGTGACCTGGTCTAGGTGATCCTGCTCTGGCAGGGGGGTTGGACTGGATGATCTTTCGAGGTTCCTTCCAACTCCTAACATTCTGTGATTTTGTGATTCTGTGATTCTCAAATCCTTCCAAACTTAGCAACCCAAGCTGGTACTACTGCTTCAAAATAAGCTTACATTAAAATATTTCAGTTTGGAATTGAGAGTTTAAAATACTCCGAGCTGTCCTCAGCCCCCTGTTATAGCCCTTAAAGCTGCCACCTTGCAGACGGAGTAGTTCAGCAAAGCTCTCCCACGAGACTGACTGCCACCAAGGTCAGAAACACCTCATGGAGCAGCAGCCTTGGTAATATTTTATGGCTGTAAGGATACTCTTGCCTGCCTGTTTCACGCATTGCAATACTCACTTTGCTTTAGATGTTCCTTCCAGCTAAAGGGAAGTAACCTTTTTAATGTTTGATAACGCTCAGACTTTGCATCCTGATGCTCATGTAGGTTCATTTGTCCTTTATAGCATTTCCTTAGGCCTCAGGACTGAAGATGCTGAAGGAAGAGCAAAGGATGGTGATGAGCATTACAGAAATGGAAAGCAGTCACTTAGTCCCTAGCAGATTCTCACAGTCAATCCTTGCAATCTCCCTCAACGCCTCTTAAATTGGCAAGATCGCAAAATGCCTGTAAGGCAATTTTTCTCACTTTTTCTGAGAAAGAGACGTGGGCCATTAAACAGGGAACCAGAGGGTTAAGCAATAAATTGCCTGAAAGATAGAGCACTTGGGGTCCGAATAAGCTAAATGTCTTAGTCAAAGAAAAGGCAATTCCAAACTCCTTGTCAAGCCTCATTGAGAAAGAAGTGATCTTACTTGAGGATTAAATGACCAGCAGCTTGAAGCACTAAAGCAAGAAATAAAAGCTTTGGGAGAGAAGTCTGACACATTCTCAGAGGATGCTGACAAGAGCTCTGAAAAGCTCATTTTTCCTGAGGCTCATAAGGCTGAAGGGAAACCCCTGAGAAGGCAGGGGAGGTGGCACCTCTCTGCTCTGACGTGTCATCTTCTGGGAAAAGCTATCACCCAATAAAGTAGCAAAGGAGAAAAAAGTGAGAAAAGTTCTTATTTTGGAAATGACCCAAAGGGGGAGACCTGCTCTAATACTGCAAGATGAGCACTTCAGGCTTCAGAAGCAAGTGAGCTCTGCATTTCTTTAGAGGAACAGGCAAATGTAAACAATGCTCCAGGAAAAAGACGCTGATGAAAGGTATTGTGCTGTGTGCTTAAAAAGAAATAAGAGAAAACTGCTCCAAACAGCTACGGGCTCCATAGAGGTCTGAACAAATGAAAAGTGGGAAGTGCAAAGACTTGCAAGACTTCAAAGACTGGATTTTCGTGGGACCTTCAGATGCCTTTCTGAAGGCTGAGACTCCCTCTATGGCGGGGCAGGGTGGTGAGACTTCTGAGAGCATCATCTACAGTAGCTGGCAGACTGAGCAAAAAAATTAAAGACATGAGAACTGCTGAGCCATTCTCCCCTCCAGAACAACCTAGGTACAACAAGGAGGTACATTTCCATTCCAGGTTCTCAGCCTACAGTCCTCTTCCAGAGCTGGATAAATCCTTTACTTCAAAAGCAAGCAATGCCACAGTCCTCTCAATGAGATCTGAGGACTTTGCCCAATATCCCTAGGCATGCACAGTTCATTTCTAAGGAGGTTTGAATCCACACCTCTCAGCTCCCATAGGAATGCTCCAGCCTCTTCATCCCGATTAGTGAAGCTGCTCTTCTGGCTGCCCTTAGGCACCGTGGCTTCCTAACCTCCTGCCTGGGTGCTCACCATCAGTGGTTGCTCCGGAGTCTGCAAACAATGGTAAAACTCTCAGCCTGAGCTGCAAAAGGAGATGAGTCTCGAGTGGGGCGCAGCAGAACTTCCTGTCCCAGAGCAGCCAGCGGAAACCAGGGAGGAAATGGGAAAATTGAGTCAATTGAGGAAGCAGCCCTGGCCA
>NW_010195336.1:14840-17684 GCF_000695765.1 Mesitornis unicolor
GTTTCAAAAAAAAAAAAAAAAAAAAGAAGAAAAAAAGAAAGAAGAATTAAAAAAAAGCTGTGGTAGAAAAAGCCCAGTCAATCAATTAGTCAGTCATTTCCAGTTCAAATATTTCCATAAGTGCTTGGCGGTGTTTTCTATGTAAGGGATGTCTACTGCTGGTGAAAGATTTCTTAGATGGCAGAGAATTCCTCTTGATGACAAACTCTCCTCAGACAAGCTCCAGTCTGGGTAATTTCCCTTTGGAAGCCCTCACAACTTGTTAATTTGTTCAAGCATTCTGAGTCTTCTTAAAAGAAAAGCCAGTTGGCTATCAGTTGCATTTTCAAACTTGATACACTGAGAGACGTTGCTGAAGTGTAGGAAAATTCCTAAATTTAAGACACCAGGAGCATATTCTGTACCTGACCTGAATACTCTGCCTTCACAGAAAACATTTACACAAAAGTCCTAAATGTGTCCCAAGCAGGTCTACAAACAAGCCGTGTTTAAGAATAATTTTGTCTGTTACTGAAATTCAGCCTCATCTGAATTATAGCTTGGCAACTGAAAGCTGGCAGTTCTTACATTGAAAAATATATAGCTAAAAGTAAAGAGCAATACTGCAATCTTTTATATTCTGATAACCTAAATTCGCACTCGAGTTCTAAAATGTAAATCATTTGAGATTCGTCTGTGGCTTTGAATTTAGGCATCTTTTCTTGCAGAAAACCTTGTGGTTTCTAGTCAGCCCCACGAGCTCAGTGGAGATTTACAAGATAAGGAGTTCATGACCTGGCTCTGCAAGCAAGCAGCAGTATGTTCCACATATTAAATTTATTAAAGCATATATGAACATCACGGCAGTCCTGCCGTCTCCTGCGCTGCTGCTGAAGGGCTAGGTCCTTTGAGACCCCTTCTATGCTTTGTGCGTTAATCAAATTGGTCTTGCAGGTTTGCCGAAAAACGAGGAGGCTTTGTGGGAATCTAGAAGCTGCTCTCTCCAATCCACATCTTCCCTCTGACTCTTTCTCACAGCCAGCCAGCTGCCTTACAAGTCAAACGATGTGCATATGAACACAGCACATCCCAGTCCAAACTGGAGAGCAGGGCACAGACAAACTCTGATTATTAATCCCAGATCAGGCCATACTCCCACAAAGGGACGTACAGGCCAGCCAGCACGCAAGCAGGATTGTAAAAACTGATGACACAAAGGCAAATTTTAATTACGGGACATAAGTGTTTCCACTGGACAACAATGTCTAAAAATACCTCCTCATTTATTCCCAAACTTCAAAAAGTGGCTGCAATGCCAGTAACGGAGGATCTGCAATCACAGCATTTGGTGGCTTTGTCTTATTTTTCTTTATTGCTTAAGTCAGCAAATCACATATGAGGACAGACAATAAATGTTCCTCATGCTGGAGAATGCTCTAATGCTTTCTTATAAAGGGATCGAAATGATGCAGCTTTTCTTTCTTTCCCCTTTTTTTTTTAATCCTGTTGCTGAGGCTCTTTTGGCTTTGAAATGGGAAGTGAAGTGCTCATCAGCTGCAAAGTGCTACTTTAATATCACCCATGCAACAATTACCTCCGCAAAAACCTTCATTGTATTAAATTACACGTTATCCTTCCTCAGCTCAGTGTGAAGGCTCGCTGGAGAATAAAACAAGAAAAAAACCCCGACCCGCTGAAAAGCCATTGTACAGTACTGCGCCTACACAACAAAGGTGGATATATTTCCTGCAGGGAAACTAAGTATCACTTGAGAACTGCCTGCCTTTGCTGGAATTCTGAAACGTAACCTAAGTGAAGTCCCCTCACCTACCCCAAGATTCATTTCACTGTAATGATGCGGCGCTATTGCTGAAAATGCATGCATATGACCACGTAATTCAAGAGTGTTGCAATACGTGGTCAGGAGGAGTTCAAGAGCGAAGACAATTCTGCTTTCAGTGTTTTCTTGATTTTTTAAATAATTCTCTTAGCAACTCAAATATTCTCAAGAGGTCTCTTTCAGTGCAGTGCACAGGTTTATATATTCCATTACTTTCTCTGAATAACCAGTACTAGTTTGTTTGTTTCTGTTCCATTCTAAAGATATGTCTGTACTTGCTGGCTTTTATCAATCTAATTTTCCTATTGACATTCTGAGGTTTTAAAGTGGAAATTATAAAGTGGCTTATCAAAATGACATTAAAATTCTGCACCTTTTATGTCTCAGCGGCTTCCAGATAAATTTAATTCCATTTACAAAGTATAGGCTTAGGGGAATTTTTGGTGGTGTCTTTTGTTAACTCTCAGCCTTACTGACTGCCCAGAAGCTGAAAACTCAGCTGCACTCTTTTTGATTCAGGCATTAACATTGGTAGTAACAAACAGCTATGCAGGACAAGATGTGCACCCAAGAGAACAGGGCAATGTAAGTAAAGGCAATAAATAATAATATTTGTAATATCTGTAATAATTCAGAAAAGAGTTAATTTGGTGACACTGAATAGAAAAGAATTCATAGCTATGTAAAAAAAATCAGAATTCTAAAAAAAAAAAAGAAACAAAAGAGGAACTATTGCGTTTCAAGACACTGTGGGCAAGGCACATTCCTCGTGGATGGATAACTCCGTAGCAAGACCATAAGCAACTGCAGCACCTTGAGCAGAGGCAGAGAGAGACTGCACAGCAGAGGTGACTGACGGAGCTGAATGGAAAGAACAATCCTGCTGCAGGCCCTGCAGCCCCAGAGCACAGCTGGAACACCAAATTATGCATCTCCCCTGTGTCCTTGGACAGAGAAGGATGCTGTTATAACTGTGTGAAGCCCTGGACCAGTAATAATGATCATGTGTATAACCAACATGCTCG
>NW_010195336.1:17715-29630 GCF_000695765.1 Mesitornis unicolor
CTGCTTGTGACAATATCTTTGACGTATATTTATGCTGTGAAGCAAACACCGGATGCTGAAGTCTCAATGGAGAGAGCGTATTGCCAACTCTATTCCGGCCAGTTTGGATCTCATGCCTTTCCCTCTTCGGCCTCTAGAAATCTTGTTGGAAATTGGGGAAACAGGTTGAGAAAGAAGAGGAGACCACAAGCAACAAGGCAATGATCAGTGTCCCTGAACTCCTCTACTGGGGAGCTAAGGAGGAAAATGTGGGGTGGGAGTTTAACTCATCTGTCAACTGGGAGGACATAACACAGCATGAAGCCTTTTCTGTGTATTGGTTTTTATAAAATAAGGAACAGGCGCACAGAAGACAAAGCTTTAGGAAACATAGATAACGTCTAGTGAACAGTGGCACTTTCATGAACGTCAAGGTATCTTACAGCACAACAAAGTGTATCTAGACTGTCACAACCAGATTTTATTGTAGCACTAACAGCAACAAGAATACTTTTTAATCTTTGTGTTTATCATAGCTCCTCTAAAATTTGTCATCATTGGTTGCATCAGAGATGACATAATTGCATTTTTTAGGATGCAGCACAAAACCGAGCCTATTGTAGGCTATCTGCAGTTTCTTTTCTTTCTCTTGGGCAGAATTTCCAATTACTACATTGCAAGACAGTAAGAATTTAATTGCATTACATTTGAAAGCATGTTGAGGAATCATACACAAAAGTGTGCTGTGCAGAAGTTGATTAGTACTTTCATTTACTTATCTGCAACATCCAAAAATAAGCAGATGAAAGGAGAAAAAAGGATAATTCTTATTCACCAAACAAATATAGAAAGGACAAATTTGAAGTCTGATAAAAATAGCTCATTGGATACATATCAAAGTGCATCTCACAACTACAGAAAGTTGTCTCTGTAGTCTCTGTTGACTCTCACCCTATGACTGTGCATCACTGTGAGCAGCCTGGTTCCCCCTCCTCGATTAATCCCAGGTAAGCAGTGAGGGGCACCTACCAGGTCCCTCTGAAGCCATCTTTTCTCCAGGCTGGACCAGTCCTGGTCCCCCAGCCTGTCCTCACACAGCAGGTTCTCCTGCCTCTAGCCATCTTGGTGGGCCTTTGCTGAACTCATTCTAGTTTATTGCTATCTTTCCTGCGCTCAGAGGGGCAAAGAAGCTTTCCCAGGTGCAGGACTTCACATTTGTCCCTAATGAATTTCCTAAGGTTCCTGTTAGCCCATTTCCCCAGTCTGCCCAGGTGCCTCTGAATGGCAACCTTATGCTTTAGCATGCTGACTGATTCCCCCAGCTTGATGACATCTGTAAATCTGGTGAATGTGCACTTGGTCTCCTCCTCCAGGTCACTGATGTTAAACAGGGCATGTCCCAGCACAGGCCCTGCGCTACTCCACTTGTCACAGGCCTCCAGGTTGAGCAAGACCCATTTAACCACTAAAAAGAGTCCTCATATCACCACAGAACAACAACAGATTGCATCACTTATGCAGAAATGAGTGTTTTCACAAGAGCAATATCCTAAACTGCTTTCTCGGCTACAATAAGTTTCAAAAGGTCATTAAAAAAGTATGTCCTTATCTTATTTGAAACTGAGTCTGTGAAGACTAAAAAGCCACCATCTGTGCAGAAAATATATAATCTTCTTGAAAAGATTATTTGTACTCATACTTCCCATTTGGTAATAATTTTTTATATTTAGTACCTATCACCATGTCAGCAACGCTTGCTGAAAACAAAGGAACAGAAAGACACATGCAAGCCACCCTTGAGCACAGGTGCTTACCATACATACCTTAACAGGCTCTTTTAGGAGCAAAAAACAGTAAGGAAAAAAATAGCTTTTTTGCCAAACACAGGATGTTCTAGAGGCTAAAGTAAAACTTGGTTCAAAACAGATTTGGCAGATTCAGAGGATAAACAGTCTTCAGTGACTACAAAACACGGTGATCCAAAGGAAGCCTTTGGACACACTGAGGACCTATACATCTCCATCACTGTCTCGTACAGAATCACACATATTAGGAGTTAGAAGGGACCTCGAAAGATCATCCAGTCCAACCCCCCTGCCAGAGCAGGATCACCTAGACTAGGTCACACAGGAACGCGTCCAGGCGGGTTTTGAACGTCTCCAGAGAAGGAGACTCCACAACCTGTTTGGGCAGCCTGGTCCAGTGCTCTGCCACCCTTACAGGACCTATACATCTTTATCACTGTCTCCTACAAGCCTCTTTCAGAGAAGCAACACTGCGCTAGGTAGGCTCTTTTTCCAAGCCAGTCCACAGCTTCTATCAGACAAATGCTTAAAAATAAGGCCTCCCATTAAAAGAAATTTTGAAAAAAAACCCCACACAAAACAAACCAAACAAGAAACTGAACCAAAAACCCCCAAACTTCCTATCAACTGCCTCAGTTTCATCTTAAGCTCTAGCAGAAAGATCCTACCATCTTGTCTCAGCTGTCATGGTACTCCAGGTGAGTGCTAAATCCCTCTACCAGGCTATCATGTGGTATAAGGCACTGTGACGCAAGAAACAAATCAGTCCAGAGATCCAAGTCCAGATCATCTGAAAACCTGGAGTAATTATAAGAACACTTGCAGAACTTCTAGAAATGGGTATTTCTATGAACAGGTTGTGGCAGCATCTTCTGACAGTATCTGTTCTTTAAGGAGCTGGCTAACCTGGAGGGAAAATCTGTCACTTGCTTGAGATAATCTTCTTACAGCTCTTTCTCCAAAATTTTCCTTTGCTATGTTGCCTGCAAAACTTCAACAATATTCAGAGCTGGGAGGTGCTGAGTTCAGTGCACAGCATCTTTGCTGACAAATATCACTTTATAATGCACTGTGGACCGTGGTGGTTGGTTGGTTTGTTTGCTAAGTAATTGCAGTGGTGTAAATAAAGGTTAGGATTTTTTCTAGCAGATTAAAATCTCTCTTGGCTGGCCTAAAAGACAAATAATTTGTTTTTCCATAGCTCAGAAGAAGGAATTGTTTCCTGCTAATTAAGTAAGAGGCAATGAAATGTGTGATGTAGTAATTAAGCAGCTTGGAATGTACTGAGAAGGTGGGGAAGATGATGTGATATGGGATGATGAGAGTATTTGGGTATGACATCATGAGATAAAAAGTTTCAATAAGATATTTATAAGGTCATTGTGACACTGATTTGCACTCAAAATTCAAAAGCAGGCTAAATACAATAAAAGCAGTGTTCATATAATAAAAATAAAATCTGATCGTTTGATTTATATGGTTTCTAAAAGGCCAAGTATGTGGGGCTTCCTCCAAAGTGGTGACTCTACTTCTTTATCTCAAAAGAACAAGATGACCAAAATGTAAGTATGAAAGTGATCTCAAAGGGCTGGTGGAGTTATGTATTTTAAGATTATCTCTTTGATTTTAGTAACAAAGAATGTTTCTGCTTATGCAAACTAGTAACTTTCCTTGAAGTATTGAATGATTTATTCTGTGCTATTACAATTTATGTCAAGTATGACTTAGAGCAGGAACCATCTGCAAAATGAAGATGACACTTTGTATTTGCATAATGGTCCCTGGTTATTCCCTAAGCCCATAATAAAATGCATATAATAAAAACAACAACAAAACCACATCCCTTAAGGCAATGTTCCACAGTCAAAAAAGAAATATCACACCAAATAACAATTTTCCAACAACGTTATTACTTCCTATCATCTTTCCAGCCCTATGCAGGAGGATCAGAGATGTTTCTTTGTTCTGAACCAAGATCCCAGGAATTATAATTGACTGATTTCTGAAATGCATTATAAATGCCGTCTTTATTTTTAGGCCAGTTATTTGAATAAAGAACTTTTCTCACAGTTGGAGCTTCTATAGGTGGGTCAGATAACAGCAGGTAACCTGCTTGGACATTCATGCCTCAGGTTCCTAGAGCAGGCTGGTGGAGTTCAGTGGGAGCTGTACCCCGATGCACTGTTGTGCTTTTGGAAGTCTCAGATTTGGTTCACAACAGCTGGTTATTCCACAGGACTATGGACACAATTCATTACAATGTCAAACACTGTCACTGCCCCGGTGATTTCAGCGGGAGGATCACAAGCAGTGACAGAATGATGACCTAGCTACAGGAATCGCAGTGTACTTTCTGTTGCCATAAGAAGATAATTTCACTAAATTATATGGGTTTCTGAATTGCTCCACACAGTATTAATTCATAGGTGACTCACCTTCAAGGCCTTACACGTGCCCAGGATCATAAGAAAAAAAACAGCACACTGTATTCAAGGATATCCATATCCAAGGATCAGAGGGTACCCTACCCACACAACTATGCCTTTGGGAATTAGCCAAATGTTTTCTCCATTTTAGAAATGGACATAGTGACCTACAGTACTTCTGCTCCTTGCCTATCCTTGTCTTGTGTCTATTTTTCTGGAAAAGTCTGACTGACTTCACCAGAAGTTATGATGTTCACAGGATTCTTCTATGTTTCCCTCCTAGGTCTTAATCACAGGACCATTTTCCTCCTCTTAAGGGGAGTTATGGTGTTGCTCAGCTCCATTCCTGCAGGGTTATACTATGTGGATGATGAAAACTTTCCCGAGGCAGTTGCTATGAGTTTGGCCCTGATTTTCCAATCTTCTAATTTTGACTGTGGGTAGATCACCTTATCTTTCTAATTGATTGTACCCATGCCTGTGCTCTTCAACCTTTTTGGCATATCTAACCCCAGACTTCAAGCAGACATTTTACAAGGGTGGCACCAGCTGAATTTCAGGGGCCACCACTGGAGTGACTTTGCGGTGGTACAGCTGGGCCCCTGCATGCTCTTGACTGTCCTCAGACAGAGGGACCTGGGGGCAGGTTACCACCACCAGAACGGTCTCTCCAGTGAAACCTCAGGAGCAGAAGCAAAAGATGGACAACTGTGTGTGTCAGCAGAAGCAGCTCTGAGCCACAACCTTCCCAGAGGCTTTTCACCCCATCCCATGATGGATCAGGCCTACAGCAACAGGGAGCAGCAGGCCGGATGAGGGGCCGCGTGTGATCTAGAGTTAGATGCTGCATTCCCCCTGCTCTCAGCTGACCTTTTGCATTATCACAAGCCATTTTATTTCAGATTGTTGCCCCTGCACTAGGTTCAACTTTATTTGAACACAAGACAAATATATGTTTGGCTACAGCACATCTTCCACTAACACTTTCAGTCTTCACTAAAAAGAAATACTTGTCAACTAGCAGTTTCCTCCAAAGGTTAGCCACCTCTCTCATTAAAAACACGAACTCTGCATCTAATTTGAAATTTTCTGGCCTCAGCTTCCAGCCAATGATTCCTGTTATGCCTTCTGCTCCTATTAAAGTGACCTTTTAGTAACCCCCTATTTTAGCATCAAGTATTTTCTCCCTGTGAAATTACTTACACATTACAAATGACCCAACACTCTCGTTTCATTTTACAGAAGAACTCAAACTGTTAAGTTTAAATCTCTCCTTAAGTAATTGGAGGTCATGTAAAAAAAAAATAATCTTGTTTTCCCTCATTTCTTCATTCTCTTAATTAGAGCCGAATGTTAGAAATATCCTCAAAAAGACAGAAATAGGCAAGACATCCTTGCTCGGCCTAGTTACACAGCATGACTCAACAGTGGCCACAGAGTTGAAACACATTAGAACTTTAAAAAAAAAAAAGGAAAGAAAAAGCACTACTTATGCAGGCAGTGAGCCAAAGTTACTCCCTGTAAATCTAGTGTAGTATTGAACACTTAGAAATGATTAACTAGCAGAGAAGTTAGAAAGTTAAACTGCAACAAGAGGAAAAAAAGACCCCAACCGGAATAGCAACACAGTAGACGAAATCACAAACTCCAGATTTCACTCTGATTTAGCTTACAGTATGAAATATTTTACTCATATCTGAAAAGCCAAAATATTGCAGTGTTATGCAGCCTTTTTCCATCTAATGCCTAAAGAACTCATAAATTATTATTGCTAATCTGCTTGATTCAAAGTTCAAGAACAATTTTTGCGTTGATTTTAGGTCTTTTTTTTTTGCAACTAGACTTAAGAAAAAGAACAGCTTGAAAAATTTTACTAATTATTTGTTAAATTTAATTGAAATACATTTTTCCATCTTTAAAGTAGCCAGCTTCAGGCTTAAAAATGTATCTGAGTTTCACAGTCTATTGATATTTGAACAGCCAGCTAGCAAATTCACTGGCTGAGAAAGTAATGCAACAGTGTATTAGCTGTTGTTTTCTATCCTCAGGCCTTTCATGGCAACCTGACATGCCCAACCTGATAGCCTTCTACGATAAGATGACTGCTTGGTGACAAGGAGAGAGCAGCAGATGTTGTTTTTCTTGACTTCAGTAACACCTTTGACACGGTCTCCCGTAACATCCCAGTTGACGAGCGATGAGGTTCAGTCTAGTTCAGCAGACAGGGAGGAAAAATGAAAACTGAATGTGCTGTTGGGCTCCAAGGGTTGCGGTCAGCAGCACAAAGCCCAGCTAGAAACAGTGGTGTACCCCAGCGGAAGATACCGGGGCCAAGACTATCTAAGCTCTTCATCAATGATCTGGGCGATGGGACAGAGGGCACTCTCAGCAAGTCTGCAGATGATACAAAACTGGGAGCAGTGTCTGATACGCCAGAGGGTCGTGCTGCCTTCCACAAGGACCTGGACAGGCTGGAGAAATGGGCCAAAAGGAACCTCATGCAGACCAACATGGGCAGGAATAACCCCAGGCACCAGTACAGGCTGGGATGAAAGATGATGAAAGGGCTTGGAGCATCTGACATACGAGGAGAGGCTGAGGGCGCTGGGAGTGTTCAGCCTGGAGAAGAGAAGCTCAGGGAGATCCTATCCATGTGCGTAGATACCCGACGAGGAGGAAGTGAAAAAGTTAGAGCCAGGCTCTTCTCAGTGGTGCATAGCAACAGGGTAACAGGAAATGGGTGCAAACTCAAATACCTGAAACTCAAACACATGAAAATGTTTTACTGACAGAGTGATCAAACACTGGACCCAGTTGCCCAGAGAGGTTATCGAGTCTCCATCCTTGGAGATGCTCAAAATCTGATGGGTCACAGTCCTGAGCAACCTGCCCTGGCTAACCTAGCTCTCAGCAGGAGGGCTGGACTAGATGGTGTCCAAGGGTCCCTGTCAGCCTCAACCATTCCACGATGCTGCCACTGCGCACGTGAAAGTAGCAATTCTTTTCACCGGGGATATAATTTTGCCACTCTGAGAAGTCACTTGCCCCTCGCTGCAAACTAATGTGTTTCGAAACTTCCATGCTCTGTGGAATTTCGTTCTCTTGGCCTTTTTGATAAACATTTATTTTTCTGTGCCTCATCCACTCTGTTAAGAGGAATGAAATTAATTCAGTCTGAAAGAGACTATTGTGTTTTGGGGGTGAAAAAGCAGGAAGAGGAAGATAATTCAGGATGAATGTTCAAATATCACTTTTTATGCCAGCAGAAAATACTACAGGCTGTATTTAAAGAAGTCAGCAAATGGACTGTTGGAGATGGTTTTGTCAACACCCATGATAAGTGAGACTATCCATATGCTTGAAGTTAGGCTTGTGATTAAGATATCCAATGAATAAGGGCCGGAGTATCAAACAAAGAAGCCCCTTGAATTCTGTTCAGCATACAGATGAAGTTCAGAGCAATACAATCAGCCAAACAAGCCAAACTAACTCAAATGCAGTCCTTGCTGGTTTTTCACTAATTGTCCCTAGTAATGAGGATATACCCATTAGTCCTTGAAGTTCCATCCAGTTTACTCATGCAGTTTCTGTGCCACAGATATCAATTCACAATCAGTTTGGTCTACATTCCTAAAGCTGCCAGGACGTTATCTCCATTTCAAACTCCTAAACACAAGTCATTAGAAAAAGACACTAAAGTTCCTGGACATGTCCACATAGAAATGGCAAAATAGCGCTGCTACCAGGAGACAGAGGTCATTCTCAAACACACACATATAAGCCTTACAATACAAATCATCCTGAGATACCCACCGATGTGCACCATAGTCATATCACAGAGCAGGCCATAAGTGTACAACATGCCACAGTAGAAGTACAACCAATAGTTTTATTCATTATAGGGACACCTTAGCAGAAGCAGGGCACCAGGGGTCACAAATGTGAAATGCTCCAATCTCCATTGTGCTTCAACATAAAATTGGCCTTTAAGGTCAAGAGGACTGCAGGAAGGGGAGCAGGCGAATTCTAACCAGTTTCACCATTGCTCACTGATAAATGAGCTTGGCAACTTGTACTCATTTTCATTTAGCTATTTTGGAGGGAAAATAAAATTGTAATTTGGGGATAGAAAATCTCAGAATAGGTAGTTGTGTTGCTAGAGAGTTTCACTCTGGCTGCAGTTTGGTTTGGTTTGGAGAGTTGGTTGGTTTGGGTTTGTTGGGTTGTTTTGGGTTTGCATGTTTCTTTTCTTGTAACTCTTGAAAGAAGTACCTGAGAGCTGTGTGTTTTTATGCTGCACAGAAAATACCACTTCCTACAGGGCTGGTGAACAAATACGCCCTAACCACACTCGGAGAGCTCTCTTTTATTACTATCTTCAACCACTCTTGAGGAGCTCCTTTTTGTTATCATCTTGAAGAAAATAAATATGAGAGGAATCAGTTTCTCCCTTGCTTTTATTTTCTCCTTCACATAAAAAAATAGGACAGTCACAAGATTAATTTTACCATTTAACATACAAAATCAAGAGTGTAGCTCAGGCTTCTTACCAAATGCCAATAAATCTTCTAAAGAATGGACTGATCAGCCTTCCTCACCTTCCACAGGCATCAAAGGGCCCCCAGGAGCCCCCAGTTCCCCTTACACTCTGGTAAAAGCAAACCCCAGTTCAGAGAGGAAAAAGAGATACTCAGCGTTTTGGCCTTGATACCCAGGTTCTATTAAAACGAGCAAACAAACCTCAGGGAGAAAAGAATACCAGGAATGAGAGGACACTCTGAACACTCAAGCCACCTACTCTAGTCTCTCTAACATCAATAACTGCACCTAAGTTTCAAGGATTTCTTTACTAATGCTGCCTTTAGAAAACTCAGATTTACTGCAAACAAAAAGTACTTGAAGTCACTTTAAAGGCCTAACAGTATAATAAAAATAAAAAGCAACACAGCAACTATGGCTGATGGTCCCTGGTTTCTGCAAGCCCCTCTTCTATTTGTATCACTCCACCAAGCAAAGCTCACACCAAATGGATGTGCCGGCAGAGGTCCCCGATACACACGCCACCAAGTCAGAAGCAGCTTACTATCACACCACTCTTACGAATGAGAAGTGAGCTACAGCAGCAGTTCTTCAACATCTTTTCCTCTCTGTTCTCCTGGCATACAGCCCTCATGCCATCTCCTGCCTTCCCCAGCCAGCTAAAGAACTGCTGAGCCCAGGAAAAATAAGGAAGGGAGAGACAGGGAACTGCAGACTGTCCCCTATGAGGAAGCTGCTGCTTTTGTTAGGAAAATCATGGGGAGGGCAGCTATCAGTGACTGGGGAGGGACAGCAGAAGGTAGGCACCTAGAACTGACCACAGCTAGGGGAGGGTAAGCTGGCAGTCTCCACTACGATACACGGATGCTGCACTGGCCACAAGTTACCATGCTCTCCTGCTTCTCCTGCTTGCTGTGTTGTCTGCCCTTCTCCTTTGCCTTCCCCAAACAGCTGAAGACTCCCCCACCCCTGTAGTAGCCACTTCTTCCCAGGTAGTCCCTTTGCTCTGCTCCCTGCAGCACATCACCGCGCAACCCATCCCGCCCCCCCCAGTATACTCCACATTCCCCGTCAGACAGAGGTGTGTCCTGGCTTGGCAAGCCACCCTGCTGCATCGCTGGGAAAGGAGAACAGCAAAACATTATATGGTGTGAAAAGCTGCTTGGATGGGAGGGTAGGCAGCTGGTATGTGAAAGCAGGAAGATTCAGAGGGAAAAGCTGCTGAGGAAAGCCAAGCCCAGATGAGACACTGAGCGGTAGGCACAGTAACAGCCCGAGTGAGAAAAAGTAAAGACAAAGATCTTCCTTCAAAAGAGTTGGAAAGGATTATGTAGGATTGTGACCACATCTTTCCTCAACCATCCAGGCCCGCCTTCCAGCTCAGCAGAAAAAAGGAGAGCTCATTTTTTACTACGCACAAGGAAGCTCTGGGAAGCTTCTTTTGAGAAGAGCGGCTATTCCTCAATCAGGGGACAAGAAACAGCTTTTTTCTCTTGCAGATTGCTTCAAGCCCTGAGATAATCCAGGTGCTGGTTTCTCCCTGAAGCCTGGGAAGAGCCCTAAGTGTGTACAAAATACCCATGAGCATAATAGTTAGCTCATTCCATAAAGCAATGGGAAGGAAGAGCAAATAGATCCACCAGACTGTGACAGCATCTGTGCACGCTGGAAAGTGAAGTGGATGCTTTGGGGATGGGTGAGGTCAGAGGCCCTGGCCACGCTCAAGGCGCAGAGAAGGTCTAAGAGAAGGGACTGAGGGTTTGGAAACCAGGGTGTGGAAGTAAGAGCAGCTCGAGGTTTCTGAAAGGGAAATCATGAAGAGAGTCATGTCTGGGGAAAAATGGAGAGAGCTCTCTAAGGAAGGCACTGAAACAAATATATCCTTTACATCATTGTCTTCCCTTCCAGGGAATTAGCAACTCTATGTTCCATGCTGGGCACCCGGGTGGGGCTGGGGGTACACCGCATCACCAAGAGGTGGGGGGAGACCCTGCTGCTGAGGGATGCAGCAGAGGCCTCACTGTCGAGTAGAAGCCACCACAGCCCTGATGCCAGATTTATCATTCTGCTAAACCAACACAATTTACACTACGTAAAAGGCAAAGACAGGTGGAGGAAGGTGATTTCTCAGTGCTGTTTTGGGGTGCAACATAAGTCTACTCAGCCTTGAATCATCCTCTCTCCTGCAGGAAAGAGGTCCCTCTTCCACACAGGCCCACTAGCAGAAGGGACTGGTAGATGAACTTGTCAGCAGAGTCTCAGGGAGGGTGGCAGCCATTCAAGGAATACTCAGCATGAAAAATCACTGGGCATCTCCGGGTTATGAGATTCTGGATGGTTTATCTTATCCACCTCTATGGTCAACATTGCTGAATGGGAGAAAAAGTTGTGGTGTGCTCCATGAAAAAGAAGGCTCCAGCAGAAGAAGGGAATGACAAGCTAGAGACTGACCTGATAGGTGCTAGCAGAGGCACACTCTGCACAGGGACATCGCAAGGGTAGCGATTTGCTGCCTTTTCCTGACAGATGTGCGAGTCCAACAGGGCTGTTGTGATGGCAGCCAGCACCGAGTCCTGTACGAGGCACTCAGGAGCGGTGCAGCTTCAAGGATCCAGCACAAGCCCTCCCCTGAAAGGTGTTGTGCACATTACATCACATTTTAAACACATTTCATCACCAGGGCAACACTCTCTTATTTTCAGTTATCTTCTAATAAGTCATGTAAGTGCAAAATGACTCTCCAGGACAGCACAGGCATTTACCACACCCAATTTCAGTGCCTGTTCCCAGCAGCACAAGCACAGAGACATTTTATGGAGGGATCTTCTCTTTTTTTCATGTTATTTTTATGCATTTCAGCTAGCCAGAGACTTCTGACCAACAGAATCATGATGTGTGAGAAAACACATTTAAGGTTTAAATAATTAATCTTAAATAGTAGAAGTTTAGTACTCAAATGGAACCTGATGGGAAAAGCAAAAAACACAACTGGTAACAGCATTATAAGTAAGTCTGCTCTAAAAGGCCAACTCTCCTGCTCCTCAGCAAGGAGAAAATTGCAGGTTAGGAAGAAGAAATGCCTTGTAAATACAGAGCTTCACTCAAGTTACCTGTTTCAATGAAGTGAGAAAATTGATGTTACTCCTGTCACCTGTAACTGCTACAG
>NW_010195337.1:0-1639 GCF_000695765.1 Mesitornis unicolor
AAATATATAAATAATATAATGAATAATAAGAAATAATATTATTTCAATAATAATTGAAGTTACTTTGAAAAAGACTGAACTGTTGGAAATGTAGTTGCTTATTTAGGGCAAACCCAAAGTTTCTTGCCTAGACACCTTTCACCCATTCCTTAGATCTCCCTTTCAAGCCCTTCAGATGCTCTTATAGCACTGTATGAAGCACAGTATAAGGCTCATGCTACCTGCCAACGATTAGCAGCACCCTTTTGGCCCTATACAGCCTCTCATCAAACAAAGAATGTGAGTAACACTGCTTGATTCAAGTTCTCTGATCAATAAATAAACGCAGCAATAAATCTCTCTCATAGATACAGGCTGCATTTCCAGTATAGGAGGGGAAGGAGATAAGGAGCCCTGACTCGGCTGGGTTGTTTGTGTGTTCAGAGGAAGAAAGGTTGTTTGTGTGTTCAGAGGAAGAATGGCTGCAGCTTGAACAGCTGAGCCCCAGGATATTGCACACCAGAACAAGTGGACTCAGCACTTACTGGGCCGTTTCTGGGGAGCACTGGTGTTCCCCATGACTAAGAAGGAAGCCTCCAGGACTAACTGCACATTGTTAATCCACAAATGCTTTGTGACTGGCAGGTGGCTTGAAATTCCATATTATGCTACATTTGCTTAGGTATTTGCTACTGTTGCGGTTTTATCTGGGCTGGAAGCATGGGAAGTGCTGCTCCTAAGGTCCTTTCCCCCCTGCTATCAGGAGGCAGCTGCTGGAGGGTAAACTCTGCTTACTCTGTGTGCTGAGGAATCAGAACTTGCATGTAAAAGTGAAGCAGACTCCATCTATCCAAACGACTTCAGCATAACACATCCTAAAGTGCAGAACTGTGTACAAGTAACCTACTTACCTAGACGTAATACAGGTAGCAGAAGAAATACATGCTCCTCCTTTTTCCCCTTCCCCCATCAGTCTCCCAGCAGAACTCCATTTGTGAATGAGATTAAGACATGACATTCAGAGCAGACACAGATCAAATTCAGGAAGATGTGCTGCATCTTATGTAAAATGTTCCCTTAAAGACCTTTCCAAGCAGAATTAGTAAGGCCTCACAAGCCTCCCTGAACAACTACAGCTATTCCTTTTTCACAGAACAGCCCCAGGTGTCTCATGGAAAGAGCAAAGAACGTGGCTCAGGTAAGTAGAAGTAGAGTTGGCTGGGTAGAGCAGTTTTTCAGTAAAGGATTTAGGGCTGAGTTAGTCTCTCAGATTCAGTTTTCCACAGGCCTTGTACCTTATGGAGTGCTGCTGGCCCAGCAAGAATTGGGAGATGGGGAAGGAGCATGGCCAGAAAGCTGGAATCAGCAGAGGTAATGGAGTTACCTTGCAGGAGATTTAATTTGGACACTAAGAAAGTGTGTCTAATGGTGAGGCTACTGAAGCAACAGAAGGTATGAGCCTGGAGAGGTTGTGAAGTCTCCCTTATTACACACAATATAAGTAAAAATTGCGTTACAGAAACAGGTATTTGTACGTGTTGGGACACAAGGACGGGTTAGGTACTTTCAGGGTCCCTTCCAGCAATACTTCTTAGTGACTATTTCCTGAATTTAATCTAGGGTTTAACACATCTAGTCCAATCCCCCTGCTGGAGCAGGA
>NW_010195338.1:0-9951 GCF_000695765.1 Mesitornis unicolor
GAATCCCTGAACCCGCTTTCTGCTGTACAATAAAACTTCTGGTGACCAGGGACGCTGTGGGCGTCGTTTCTTCTAGTCTGAGAGCTGAGGAAGCCGCGAGGGAATGATTAAATCCACCCATGTTTCATTCCAGGCCCGCTTCATCCATAGGTGTAGCGTTGGTGTAGAGGCTTTGCCCAGAGTGTTCTTCATAACCACATGTATTCAGCAAAAACACCTAGCCCTCACGCACCAGGATTTCGCATGGATATGCTTACACCGGAGTATACTGAGTGCATTCATTTGGGTTGTCACTGGGCAGGGAAGCGTTAGCCTCCAACTTCAGTGTGGGGAGCCTGGAGAGGCTCCCTTAGCCCAAGCCCAGCCGACTGGCACCTGCGTTGGGGTGGCTCAGCTCCGGCTGAACTGCTTGGCGGGGCAGACGCCTCTGCCCAGACCCGCCTTGGTGCTGCCCTCCAGTACGGCTGTCTCGCTTGGGCACACGTGCAAGGCATCCTCGCAGCGGTCGGCATACAGCAGAGGCTGTGTGGAGATAGCACTGTTTACTCTCAAGCAACGCGACTTTTTTGTTGTTGTTATAGATAGGGAGAAGGCGTCTTGCCGCTAGACTTGATAGTGATGGTCCAGCTCTGTATACACAAAGTGTACCTCTTTCCTGAGTGGTGTTTCCTCAGAGGATGGCGTCTTCTGCTTTCCTGACTGACTAAATACCACTTTCTGCGGATAAACTCTTCCTCCACGTTATACCCAAACTGCTGCTGTCCACTAGCATTAAATTGGGTGTTCTTGCCTTATGCTTTAGCGCAATTTTGACTTTCTGTCCTTGGTTTTATTCTAGTGTCCGATGGATGTAGGGTAGGGACATAATGCAAGTTGCAGCCTCCTTTCAGCTGGCTGTTGAGCAAACACATGTTTTGCCCATATTGAGTCTATTCATTGCCAGCAACATTTAGAAAGCAGCTTTTTAATATTTAAAAATAAAATATTTGGCCTCAAAACCTGACTCAAGGAAATTGCTTCCTTTTCCTTCTCCTGGCTGTTTTGGTGTGGCTTATTGATATTTCCTTTATTATCTATTTTTAATCAAGTTTCTCCAACATGGTTCTGCTAAGAAGTAGCAGAAGTGATCGTGCCTTCCTGATGATCTCATTGCTTCTGAAGGAAGATGGTGGAAAAAACTAATTTCCAGCAGGGGATGCCGACCACATGCTCCAAAAGAGTGTATTTCTTTCAAAGGTGACTTGTAAGTTTAAAGAGCTTGGCAGTGTCCCTTCTTAAAGGAGAAATTTTGGCATCGCTAGGTGATGTTTTTGAGGCGACCGCTTTAGACAGGGACCACCCGCTCGTATTGCTGAGTCTGTCATTATTTTGCTTGCTTTTGTGGCCGCAGCTCCTCTTGGCGATGGAATGGCCCGTTTTGGTTACTGCCCTCGGTACTTAGTGGGGAACCACTGTTGTGGGAATGTAAATCGTGATGGTCATGCTTTTGTCAGCGCAATGGGGAGGAAACTGAAACACGTGACTCAGCTCATAGTTTGAATACTCCTTCCAGCCCGAAATGCAAAGGGAAGAAAGACTGTCTGCAAGAAAAAAGTGTTGGGTGTGATGTGCCTACACACACCACTGTGGGGCTACAGGCAGCTGAGGCCTTTTGTTTTAGGGGGAAACAGCTTCTTATCCTTTTATGTTTTCCTCTGTTGGAAGTTTTAAGGCCTGAGGAAGGCACATTTTGCACTTTCTGTGCCCAGTGGGATAGTTGTCAAACGCAGGCTGCCCAGACTATGGCTGTGAAACTGGAGGGAGCCAAGGGCTGAGCAGCATTGAGGTGCCGGGGGAGGTCAGCACCAGGGGGAAGAGAGGCTGGTAGTCCATGGCTTCTGGTAGGACCTGGGCAGCCGCAGGAGCAAATTTCAGGGCTAGAAATGAAATCTTGGTCTATGAGAGTAAAGCAGAAGTAAACTGGAAGCTCATCCGAGCGGCACTCCTTGAATGAGTTGACAGACCATATAGGAGCCATGTGGTCAACTTTTTCTGTGTGCTTGGGAACCACTCTGCCCTGAGGGTTTCCCTGCCTCCCTTTAGGCCGTTCCTGCTGGTTTTCTCTGAGGAGCCCAGCAGAGGTCAGAGTGATCTTCCCAGAGTAAATGCTGCCCTCTCCAACCACTACTCTCCACAACAGCAAATGGAAATGTTGGCTGCTGAATTGCCACAACCAAAAATCATTTTTGCCTCCTCTCTCTAACAGCATGAAAAGCAAGCAAGCCAGAGAGCTCTTTGTGCGTATGTGTTGCTTTCGCTGCCTGCCTTTTGTAACATAGCATTAACACAGGCCTGCTATCACCACATCAGTTGTATTCATATAATGACCTTTAACCTGGTCTGTGCAAGAGTTGTAATCCAGTTATATTAATCCTTTTGGATCTTTGTGCACAACTTCTGAGCCACGCAGCTCAGAGATCCTTACAGTGACACTGCAAAAAGGTTTTGTTGGTGACTTAGGCGGTTTTCTCTTTTTAATCATGGGTGGCAGCCATGTCATAAATAACCACAGCATGTGGCTACAAACTCATAAGCAACTAAATTTAAATATATTTTTGGCTAACTACTTTACAACATGCTGCACACTATTTTTAGAGGTGCTATGTTGGGTGAGGAGTGTTCATTAGGCTTATCAAGGCAGCCAGCGTAAGCTCATACCATAGCTTTATGAGGGGAGGATAAATAAGGTTCCTAGGTATGCTGGTGATAGTCACTGTGGTAGTATTCAAAGTATTTACCATAGCATGTAAACAGCTTTGCTGTTGTTCCTGCTTTAGCAGTATGGTGTGACATAGTGCTTTGTAAGCGGGTGCAGGTAGATGAGGTAAGGTTAAGATTTCAGGTCAAATTCTTCAGTGTTTTAAGTCAAATTCTGTATGTTGCTCAGCTGTTTCAGGAAGCCTTTTGAATTTCTACCTTGAACCTCTGTTTTACACTATTACACCTTATATGTATGTTTCTGAATTTTCATGGCTGAACTGACTTACTAGGCAGCCCTGACTTAAAAGAAATGGCAGCCACTGTTTTTTGTGGAGGAGCCTTTTTTACCCTGGTTTCCTATGGAAGTATGAGGTGGGTGATCTCACTGTCTGTTTGGCTCCTCCCTTCCTCTTCCTTGACAGGAATATTTTTTAACCCATAGTTTGGCTAGAAGTGCCCTGAGAGAAGATTAGATTGTGTCAAAATGGGTGATCAGTGAGTGCAGAAAGACCTCAGGGGAGTCCCACTGAAGGAAAACCTGCAGCCCTTATGTGCTAGTGGAGAGCCCAGGTGGGGGGGAAACAGCTGGAGAAAGGACACATCTGTGGGAAAAGCACTGCATTCTTAAATGTTGTGATCAGTCATGACACACATCCTTAGAAAATCAGGATGTGTTTGTTCGAGTGCTCGTGTGTCTCCTTGGTTTGTATGTGCTGCTTCCCCCCTGCATTAGGCCATACGGAAATCTGCAAAAATCTAAGTTTGCATGATGTTTCTGTGACATGATTCTATCTGGGTGTATCTTCGGCTTTCAAGATGTGCCACATCTGTAATGTGGTTCCTAAGGTTTAGCACATCTGTTCAGGAGCTCCAAGATCTACTTTAATTACCTTAGGAAACTACTGGGGTGCTGGCAGGGCCTATAGCAGGATACGGTTTGAAAGGTAGATGATCCCTTCGCTCCTTTTTAGACCCTATAAAAGATACTGTTTCAGATAGTGCTGTGTTTCATATCCATCTGTAAAAAGGAACTTACAAAAACCCAAAAACCTCACCTTTCCTGTCAGTCAGAGTGATGTCTTCTTACTGAAATAAAGGAGAGGGTTTGCTGCAAGCTTCGCTCCTTGCCTACTTGCAAAGCTTTGTTTTCTTTTCCTCATAATGCACCCTATGAAAGATCTGGGCAGCAGGTGTTTGGCTAAATAAACCTTCTATTGGTGTATCTGTGTATGTGTATATATAGCCTATATGGAGGAGTCAGTGAGAGCAGTACAACAGACTTAATTGCATGGTGTTGTTTCCCAGTGACATGACTGAGGATGGGTACAGGGTTGAGGAAACTGCTCCAGAAAAGAGCAATTTATGGTGCCTGATGAAATCAATGTGGGGGGGAAGAAGGCGAGAGATGACAGTGCCACAGAAGGCAGAATTACAGCAACCACAGCTGAATAATATGAAGGTTTTATGCGTATCAAGGGAGGGTGAAGTATCGTTCCTGGGGTCTGTGGCTCAGTGTAACAGTGAGCGTGGCTGTGAAGTTTGCTGTTGCATTTGCTGGCAGGCACAGCAGTTTGGTCAATAGCTTGGTAGACATATATTTCACTAGATGGCAAGGTTTTTCTCACAGAGAAAAGGTGGCAGTTGTTGCCTCTGTTTTGCAGGGAGAAAAGCTGGAGGGTGAGGAAGTGAAGTGACTTGTTCAAGGTCATCTGTCAAGCCAGTGACAAAGCCAGGGACAGAAACTGCATTTCCTGAGTCCTCTCTGGCGCGGTGATCCTTAGGCAAAAGCTGCATAATCTGCCTGTTTCCCACAGCTCTCCATATGCTAAAACCCATCTCCAAATTGTTCAGGTGGGACTGCTCCCATTGCCCAATTCATTTTGGCTTTCTGGAGGGAAGAACATGAGGAAATAAGCTTGACAGCAGTATTAAATTGAAGGAAACAGTTTCTTTATCATTCCTTTGAAAGTGATGGGGCTGCTTGTGCAGGTAATTGCTCTCTGGAGGGAAAAGAGGTTCAAAACCAGATCTGCTTCCTTGCCTTTGTATTGATGAGCACATCTCAAGTCTGTAAGGCATCCCCTTAAACACAACAGGATAGGAGAACTGGACGTGCTTAGAAAATGGATCTCATATTTCACTTGAATATAGTATACTGAAAATAGTTAAAATCTCTTTTTAATGGTGTTATGCAGTCTCCAGAGGTGTATCTGTGTAAACAGCCTGCAAAAAATTTAACTTTTCTGTCTCTGTGTGCTGCACGTTTCCTTTAGCCACTGCTTCGTGGCTGCTTGAGACTTCTAACAAATGTATTTAGCTTTTAAATGATGCTGAAAGATACCTGTTCAATAGATCCTAAAAAGATGTAAAGCTGTAAGGCATGTTTAACTCAATCTTCACTCACGTTGCAGGTGGCACTCATGTTGGTGGTATTATTCATACCTGGGATTTGTCCTGATTACAACCATTCCTGGCCATTGCAGATTGTGTTTCATGCTGGTTGTGCCCATCTGTCCTACTTTAGTAATTGCTCTAATCTCTCTGATGTGGACAAACTGGGACTTAAGCATTCACCTGGTGCCAAGGGAGGCCAGGATGGATGTGGTGCCTGCATTCTAGCTTTTGTCCTGAGGCATGTCCGCATTTCTGAGTAGTGATGATGTGCCAGGTAACTTGCAGGGTGCTGGCTACTCTTGTGGTATTTCTCACCCAACAGGAAGCTTCATGAGCAAATCTGCCCCTCGCAGATCCTTGAGGTGCAATCTGAGATAAGCTTCAACTGGTTGCTTCTTACTATCTCCTGACCTAGTGCTCAATGTATTTTTAAGGCTCTTCATTTCAGTAGGCTGGTGTTGGAGGTCATCCCCTCCATCTTAACTTACCTTCCATGCTCGTAATATGTGGCAGTGAGTTTCTTAGATGATGAGACAAATAAAAGTATGTAGGGTCTAATTCTGTTGTCTTGGTTTATGGAAGTATGTGTACTGCAGCCTGAGAGGATACTTGGCTGGCAAAGTGTGTTTGTGCATTGTAAAGAGCTACCACTGCTGAAATACCCAAACAGAAGATGAGATGAGTGCTGGTTAAGCAGAATGACTTGCTTTGTAAGAGAGGAATTTGTATGTAATTATATTGAAACTACATACTGTTCCAGACATGTGCATATATCCACAGAAAGACTGTGTGCAAATTCAGGTTCAATTTATTATCCTTTCTACTACTAATTTAAACATGGAGAGACCGAAACTTCCAGTTGGAACCTGTGTAGCCTTATTGCTGATTTTCTGCTGTAGGACTCAGGCGTACATCTGACCAAGTCTTTTCTTGCTAGAGCATTGCCTGTCTGGGTGCTGACACTGATTCTGGCAAAAGCTCTGCTGTGTCAGTGTCTCAACCAAAATGGATTTTACATGCACAGGAATCATCCTTCTAATCGTGCCAAAACCCCCATGTTTTTCTCCTGTAAGTGCCGTGAGGTTAGCAGATGCAGTTGGTTCAGCACAGCTTTAGGCACAGGCTCTCGATGAGACAATGGAGTTTTGAATCACAGCTGAAAGTTTGCTTCCAGACAGGATGCAGCAAGATAGGTGAAATAGCACTGTAGATCTTCAGGAGTAGACTGAAAAAAGTGACTTACTTTTATTTAAGAAAAACAAACATTTTAAAGTTTTTTTATTTTCAGAGTTGCAGGCATTAAGCTTAAGATTCATTGTAAGAACGATGTTAATGTTTCATCATAAAACCTTAGCAAGATGGTTATCAACATTTTTAATATTCCCAAAACAGGTTTTAGAATTTCTTAAAAGTACTAATGCAAAGATTTGGAAAGGGACTCTTTTTTTGCTCCTTAAAAATGAGTCTACCTGTACTTAAAGGCACTTGTTCAGGGATACCGGTTTATTTTTATTTCTTCTAAAGGATTTATCAATACTAACATCTTGGGAGAAATGTCTAGAAGCTGGCTGTTTGTTTGGAGGAGCGTGTCAGTGAGACTTCGATGTATGGAGGGAGGGCTGTGCACAGACTTGGTCTGAATGGGGGGAGCTGCAAAGCCATGACTTCATGCAAAGTCTGTGCAGATGCTCTTTGCTGGGTGGTGTGAAGGGGAGATTCTTGGTCCTGCTGGTGGACCCATGCAGGGAGATCAGGCTGTGTTCTGCAATGCATTCTGTCTTACTGACTAAAATACTTAGGGTTTTTTTTATTTATTTAAGAGTTGTAATATATAAGATTTCTTTATTAATGAGTGCATCCTACTGATTTGCATTTTGGCAATACAGGAGTTCAGAAGATTTAGTACAGTTATGCATAACAGTGCTAAATGTCTTTTTATGTACTTTAGGAACAGTTACAAGCTGGCTGATCCAAAAATGCACTGCTTTGAGCTTTGGATCATGCTTTGATGTTAAAAGATTTGGGAGATTAGCTGGCGAGCTCTTTCCATTGGGGAAGCATGTCAGAACAAGTCGTTGCTAGGGGATCCAGGGTTCTGTGGTCTGTGGTAAGACCAGCATGAGGCAGAGTCTGCTGGCTGCAGGAATTGGTGTTTCACCAGTTACAGCTTTGCCGTTCAGCTGGGAAGGAATTTTCGTGTGTGTACCTTAGGCATACAAGTGTCATGGACAGAGCTGAGGAGATTCAGGTTTGTAGCTGTGGAGGTGCCAGTGTAGCTGGTGCTTCAAAGCTGCTCATGAGAGATTTGGATGCCAGGTTGTTGTTAATTTTCAAAGGGAGCCAAGTGTACAAATCTCTTGGGTACCACTAGAAATCTTGGCCTGCAGATACGCATCTGAGAGGTTGTCTGTGTCAGGGTTCCTGAGGCACCATGTCTTGATGCAGACATACACTATACAGGGACACCGAGGTGTATCATAGGGAGGAGCTTTCTGCCTCTCATCTAACATGATCTGTTTGTGATCCTTGTCACCCCAGCTGCTGGTGGTGGTGCAGGAGGCTCTGTGCGTGCCGATGGGGCAGAGACTTGAGCCAGCCCTCAAATTCCTCACAGTCATTTCAAGAGACCTGAAGGCCAGCAGGAAAGCAGGAAGGGAAGAGTTGTTTCCCAAAGGCACTTCTCCTTGTGCTGACCTCTGTGTTAACAGCAATCATGACTTCAGCAAACCTCCAGGTTCTTTGAACTAATGGGATCTGGGTATTTTGTTGTAGAAGGCAGAGACTTGAAAGTCAACCACATGGCCCCAGAGAAAGATCTGACCTGTACCTGTGTGTGGATCTGACTGATGCACGGGCTCTGTCTGGGCATCTGTCATGATATCCACTGAAAGGTGCCTTACTCTGCACAGCCCTCTAATTGAGCACTTTTGTGTGATGACTTTGGTAGCTGCTTATCCTCTCTGTCAGTATGTCCTCTCTCTGCCCTGTGAAATGTGTTACATATACACGTGTCACTGAGGAACCTTGTTTTTTTCCTCAGGGAATGTGAAAATGAACTGATGGCATTGTCAGAGTTGTTTACTGTAACTTGCAAAGTATGTGCATCTGCAGCAGGTTTCCCCCAGGGTTGTACAGCGTATATGGACTGGCCCTTGCTTTACGTGCTGTCCCTCTGGCTGCCGTATAGTCCTTGTCATAGGCTGCATCGGCATGTCTTGCCTTGGGCAGTGGAGGGACATGTGGCCTGTGTTTCAGTGAGGAGATGGGAAGCAGAGGGGAAGGGGGGGCAGGGTGAGCAGTGGGAGAGCCCTGCTTTTCAGGGGCCTCTTCTAGGCTGCCCTCAGGAGAAGTGAAGTGCTGGATCCTGTGGCCTCTGCTGCAGGACAGGCCAGGCATGATGGTGCATGCTGTCCCCACCATGGGGGGGGTCTAAACCATCAGTTCTGATGTGGGTGACAGTGACCCCCATTTATCTTTGGGGGTGGTCTGAGAATGCAGGGGAAATGGGAACAGGAATCTCTGTGTTGCACAACTAGTAGGTCATGGCCAAGTGCTCTCTCCAGTGTGAAGAGTATTCAGCCTGCTCAGGTATAGATTTCCTCATTTGGACTCCTCTGTTGGCCAAGTAGAAAGCTGCGACCCAAAATTCATGACTTCTGTTGTGTATTTCTAGTTTAGCTGGAAAAGTGTTATGGCCAACATATGTGGTTTTAGGGTTTTGTAATTTGAATCCGGTTAAGTCTTGCTGTGAAAACTAGATGTGGAGGGAACATGCACACCTGGCAGCGTCTACTGGCCTAGAGCAGTGGCTCCGTACTCTTTGGGCCCTTAAATCACTGTCACTTCCTCATGGAGGAACATCCATCCACACAACGAAGCTTCTCATTATAAATCCTGTATGCACGGTCTGTTTCCATGCTCCCGCTGCAGACTTGTCTCCAGAGCCCTTAGGCTGAGAGGGGAGGCTATGGGATGGGATTCTTGTTTTGGCTTTGCTAGTGGTGAGCAACAGGATCTTTGGGAATTCTGCTTTGCTTCTCAATGGTTGTTTCTCCAAGTTAAAGAAGGGTTCTTAATATAATCCCTGAGACCTGTCTGGCGATCAGATATAAACTCGTATAAAATCTCTTTTCAACGTATACTGCATTTTGGTTATAAAACAAGCAAGCTGTTCTGGCTCCTGGAATTCCATTTCTTTCTTTAGTACTTATTTCATTGCGTGGTTGAATCATAATGAAATCCACTGAAAAAAGAAATAGTGTATTTTCCATTATAGCTGCCATATGGCCTTATTGCTAATTTTTAATTAGCTGAGATGGTTGCATACACAATTTATTTGGAGTAAGGAAGGAGGCTGTGAGAACTGGATGAGGAGGAGAGCTATTCTGATGTCTGTATAGAGGCACAATGTCTTTTTTTACTGTCTTTAAATAGAAAAATGTGTAATCCTCAGAAAGTGTCTTTCCACTAGGTCTGTTTGGCAGATGTATGTGTGTATGTTATTAAACAGGTGCAGACACTTTTGTCACTTTAAAATAGAATAGTGTTGTTTGCTCTCTGGTTTGCCTAGTCCAAAAGATGGATTTAGAGGCTTTACAAAATTGACAGGATTTTCTTCAGAAATGACAGAACAGGAGAAAGTACCAGGGCATGCAGGCTTGCATTTTCTGCTTAATATTCCTCCTCAGGTCCAGGGTTATAAAATTGTCCCTTGGGTTTACTGTTTGCCTTCTTCCCTGTGTATGGCTCCCAGTATCGTTACAGTGAATTGTTTCCACTGGAAAATGAGGCAGGCTGCCGGAAAGCGCAACCCCTAGA
>NW_010195338.1:9982-77338 GCF_000695765.1 Mesitornis unicolor
ATAGATATATCTTGGATCTGTAATGAATTTGATCTGACAGGGTTCTTGACACTCTAATGAGGTAATTAAATAAGCGTGTATAATGGAGCCCTATCACTGGGAAACTGGATTTTAATTGGGTGCAGGATTTCATGCTCCATACAGTCCCGCTGTGCCATGTGGTGACTGTGGGAGCAAACCAGATCTGCTGCGTCTAGAGCAGATCTGATGCTGTCTGCCACACAAACTGAGAAGGTTTTTTTTGCATGTGGAAGGGGAGAAGCCATTGTGACAGACCTCACCTAATGTGGCAATAGCCCAGCTTCAAGTTGGGCCTTGGCAGGCCCTTCCAAATCACATTTCTCTGATTCTGTGGCATTGGGTTTTTTGAAGGTCCCTCATCAGGGAGAGAGAAAGACAGTAATGGGAAGAGAAAAGAGACTGGCCTTAGTAACTGCTCTCTGCTGGATGGTTGAAGGAGAGAGGTATGTGTTTGTTTCCATGATGTATCCGGGATAACTGGGTGCTTGTGAATTTTTCCTTCTGACTGAGATTCAGACTAATAGTTTCCCTCTTGACCACTTCTGATGGGCTTAATTAGAGTGCTGTCTTGAAAATGCCCACTTTTACTGCAGCACTGCAGCGGTAGCTGCATTAACACAGTGAGGGGTCATAGGCTGAATCATCACCTTGGATTATCAGCATCATTTAGCTTCGTAACATTTAGTTTAAAAAACTAAAATGTGATGGCTGTTGCTCTGTGGACATCTTTAGTAAAAGCAATAAGAAGGCTGGGGGGTTGTGCTTCACCAAGCCATGACCCTGGCTTTTAAGGTGTGTGTTTGTTTTATACTGTCTTTCCAAATGTGTTATTTCTGATCCTTTGATTCCTGTCATTTACGTGTTAACAAGCAGATCACAAGTACCAACATTTGCCAGGCCAGTTCAGCATATGGTAAAAAGCCTTGCTCCATCAGCTCTCCAGCTCCGCTATTGGGCTGCTGCTCTGGCTTTTGCTTTAGGGAGAGTGAGTGGGAGAGGCTGTGTAGTTAGAAAGCTATTTTGGGATGACCAGTAGCTGAGATTGAAAGTCTTTTAAGATGTCTAGCTCCTCTGAAACATGACCTTGTCTAGCTCATAGGACCTGGGATTATCAGTGCAAAGGCTTTAAAAGAAGCCACAGAAAGCTAGAACTGCAAATTGTGTAAAACTTTGGTGTGCTGACCAAGTAAACAATAACAGCTGCAGGTCTTTTTGATACTTTGTGAAATGTGACATTTTCTTCTGCTCTGGACTTGCTTTGACTTGATTCTTGGGTTGGCTGTTGTTTAATGATTGCATTTTGTTATCCCTTGAGGGCTGTGTTTGGGAGTCTGGACTGGAATGGCAGTCAGAGGCCTGGGCTCCACTCCTTCTACGTGGTCTTCAGCAGCTCCGCTGGGACATGGTGGTGTCAGCTTCTTACTTAAACCTGGCAGAGTTAAACATCTGAGTGCTTTTATGACAGCTGCTGTCTTCACTGTACCTTCCCCTCGTGGACTGGCTTTTATCTGACTGTGGGCTCTGAGGTCCAGACTTGCTTATACTGTGAGGTCTGTAGTGCTTACCACTGAAGTGCTTGTCTTGGCAGGCTCCTCTGGTCCTCAGAGGAACAAGTAAAATAATTTTCCACAGATGACTTGTCTGGAAACCAATGAGAAAACTTTGTGTTTTGTAACATCTGCTTGTATAGTAGAGATATTTCAGTTCATTTTTCATACATTGCTTTACTGCCCTGGGTGCAGGTAGGACCAGGAAAGGTAGAGCTGGCCATGAGCAACCTCAGTATGTGGTACTCTGAAAACTGTGTATTGACTGTTCAGGTTAAACCCTCTAGTCTGAAGCATTGCCTGTCCCTCGACTGGTCCTGTGCTATGTTGAACTGAAAACTAGTGTTTACTAGAAAACCCTCAATGTGTGTGTTACCAATAAAGTTTTTTCAGGGTTTTCCTTGTCTTTCTGAGTGACATTTGGGCAACTCCAGTGATTAGCCTTATGTACTTTTTGTGGTTTGCAGGGTCATTTATCTCAGCTTATTCTTCCTGTAGAATGATGTTGCACAAGCAAAAAAAGTAGCTTTTTTTGAATTGCAAGTTGTAGCTGTAGCCGCCTTTCCATTTGTATGGAGTTGGTTTGTTGAGCTCTGTGCTATCAGCTGGAGAAGACTAGGCCTTTCTGTTACTTCTCGTGCTTCCCTGCCATCCCTGCCTTCAGAAGTAAGTCTGTTAGTCTGTTCTTCTCTTGACATCACAAGAACAGGGGCAACATCAAATGTTTTCATATTTGCACAGAAGACTGCTTTGGTGGTGGTTGTTAAACTTTTCATGCCTTTGGAAAGGGGGTGCGAAGGATATGGGGAAAGCAGTGAGCTGAAGCAGGTAAAACTGCTTGGGCTGTTCATTAACTGAGGGAGTTTCATTCAGGTACCTACAAATGAAGTGTCAAACCAAGAGAAGGAGGTGGAAAGAAGTTGGTGAAGGGTTGGAAACCAGTGCAGTTGTAAAATGTATTACTACTAGCCACAGTAGTGACTCTTTTAATGCCGACTGTTCTGCTTGATAAAGTTTGCACGGTTAGATTTGTATGTTCAGAGACAGCACTTTGTTCACTGACTCCTACCAGCTCTGATTTCTTTGTGATGGAGAAGACAAGAATTGAATGAATGAATGGCCTAGACATTTCCACTCCAGAGTAATGCTATTAGCTCTGCTTCCCACAGCTGCTGTTCTCTCTCCCTTGGTGATTTGCTTTGGCCAGACCCATCAAACATAGATACCTTAGGTAGTAAGCTGATTCTGGTTTCTGGAGTTGCTTTTGGTTAAAGGAGTCTAGTTGGTGCTTGGCGTCTTGTGGAAATCAACCTGCTTTGTTGAGTTCTCTGGCTGAGCTCCTAGACTGTGAACGTGCTGTTTCCTACCTGCTTGAGCCCATCAGCTTTGGTTGTAGGAGTACACTGAAGTCCTGAAGAGTACTGAGCACTATATAGTAAAATACAGTATTTCATGGAGAATTGATAGCAAGAAATTAAAAATTACTTGCAGGTTTTCTACTGGTGGCAAATACAGGCCAGAGGTCTCCTTCAGTGCTTTCCTTTTCTTACGAGACCTTTTTTTCCGCCCCCTGTTCTCATCAGGCAGATTTGAATCTGGATCCTTCTTTCAGGTGGAAGTTGTGCTGGTACTCATGCGGTGTGCTTGGGAGAACATAATCCTCCACCATTGCTTTGTGGGAAGAAATGCCCTTCTGTGTGTTGTGGTAGCATTGTCACTGGAGGAGGCTGAGGAAGTACATTTTCCCTGTTTTCAAGTAGAACTTATCATAGAATCATAGAGTGGTTTAGATTGGAAGCAGAGGGAGGAGGCTTTGCCTAGTTACTTTTAGGGTCCTTTCAAGCTGCAGTGGTGTTTGAGGCAGCAGCCTGGCCTTTCCCTGTGGAAAAAACTCTGGGATTGAAGCCATCTGTTTACAAGTTCAGGACAACACAAGTGTCAAAAGTATGCCCACTTCATGTCCCTGAGTGCAGAAGCTGAATAGCTTTGGTGCGTATTATGTTAGTGCTTAGGAGCGCTGGGTAAGGGGTAGGCGCTTTAGAGACTCTTATTTTTGCCAAGTGCTGGTTCCAGACCTTACAGTGCGCACAGGTTCTAAAACACACTGAGGTGTCACAGCCTGCGTGCATCTGCAGCACATTACCAGTCACAAATGCAGCTTCTTGACCTCTCCTTGCCCATCTGTGTGAAGGGGAACGTTGTTCCGTTTTGGGCAGGGAGGACAGAATGTCAGAACTGTTTGCTGGGAGCTGCTTAAAAATATACTTATGCCTCTCAGGCTTGAGGAAATGTGATTAAAAATAAGCCATTGTCAAAGCTTTGGGGTTGCTGCTGTAAGGGCAATGAAGGGAAACTGGAGCAGAGCTGACAAGGTGAGTGTGTCAGCTCAATATACTACTGGGTGGCTTTTTCCATACTTGAAAACCTTGCTTTTGTAGGTGTAATTTTGTAAATACTTTAAAACACTGTTCTTGTCCACACTCTTATTTCTGCTGAGGTTTTTTTGTTTATTTTGGCTTGCTGTTTTTTGTTTTTGTTTTTTTGTTGTTGTTTTGGCCAGCATTAGTGTTTTTGTGTCTACACAGTGAAAATTAACTTAATGTTTTTTTCCTTTCTTATCTAGATACTTTTCAGGCACACTCTGCCCTTGCTCTGTGCCGTGATGTGGCTTCTGCAACCATTAGTGCCAGCAAAAGGGAAGTGGTGAGTGGCAGCCAGGGATGGAGGTGAAGTCTGGGGTGCCCCTTTGCTGACAGCATAGATGCCTGCCTGATAAAGTCAGCTACATAACTTAAGCTTAAGATAATAATTAAAGAAATGAGAAACAGGGACTTGCAGCAAAATGACGAATCCCAAGTTTGACTTTTAGTTTTAGCTCTGTAACTCTGTGTCAGCTTCTGTCAAAGTCTGCATCTTGCTTGCCTTGTGGAATGTATTTTGGAGGATTTCTGTTTAAGTATTTACTAAGTGGGTGTTAGACCTGTTGCATGAACTGAGTAGAAAGAGACTGAAACAGCCGGGGGAGCCAAATGCTGTATGAATTCTGGCTTGGTGCTTTGGTAGCTGTGAGGCTTGAATGGGATCGGTACAACTGCTGGAAAGAAGACCCGAATGTTAACCACAACGTGTTGGTACTGTGGGCTCATCTTGGCTTTTGTCACTGGCTGTTTATGTGCAGGCAGCTGTGGGTCAGCTCTGGCTCTGTCAGTTGTTATCAGAGCCAGACTGATGCCGGAGGGTGGATTTATCTGCTGAGCTCTGTCAGCGGTGCAGCGGTGGTGGTGGCCAGTCTGGCTTTGCTGGCTCTTGTGTTGCCCACGGCTGCCCAGCTCAGCGTTCACAGGGCCCTGCAGGGAGATGCAGCAGAAAACTGGTTCAGCATACAGCAACTTGGCTTCGTAGGGTTCAGCTTTCTCGCTGAACTGAAGCAGGTCACGTAACTGGCTAAAGATCTGTCTGCCTAGTAATTACAGAGTCTCATTTTGTTTGATTTGGTGTTTGCTTGCCAGTGCTGGTCGTGTTGAAAGCTGCTCATGGTCACTGCGGTCTGTTCGGTGCTCCTCTCTCCTAAGCTGCTGCCCCTCTGCCAGTTCCCATTCTGCCTCAACACACCCCTCCTCATTTCAGGAGGGCTGGTACACGTGCAGGGCTTGCCCAGGATGGCTGTAGCAGTGTTAATATTGGCTATCTCAACACAAGTGTCATCCCTCAAAAAGTGCAGATTCTTTTTTTCACCGACATTTAAAAAAAAACCCAAGCAACTTTATAGAGTGATAATTATTTTCATGGGAGAAAAACTGAAAGAAGTATTTCACCCCCATAAACAAAGCAAAACAAAAACCCAGCTTCTCATAGATGTTTCTCACTGGCTGAAGTATTGCATATGCTGCTACCATGCCAGATACATACTATACCTCTGGGAAAAGTAGAGGGGACGTCTTTGTTCTGTCAGTCAGAGAACAGACCACTCATCTGTGTAAGTTTAACGCGTCGGTCATATAAGCAAGCATGGCCTGATATTTCCAACTAAAGGATTATTACAGTCCTATCCTAAAAGTTGCCTTTAGGCTTTACTCCTCCCTTTTTTTAGGTCTTTCCATTTCTTTAAGTGGCAGAGCCTGGCCTTTGTGAGTGCCTTGTTTGCCTACTGAGGCATATAAATAATCTCCTGTATTACCACAGTCCTGCTTTAAATGCAGTCCCTTGATATGGTGCAGGGGTATCAAGTCTTTGCCTTTGATCTGCCTGTGATTAATAATTCTCCATTATAATTAATGGAGGCTTTGTCTTTCTCCTGCAGTCTCTATCAAAAGATCTCAGAGCCTTTTGTAAATGTTAAGTGATCATTAATGCAGTAGCAGACTGATGAGTTGTGTGGTTTGTCTCTAGAAAAGAGACAAAGAGTCTCAGTGTATCAGCACGCTCTAAATTTGGGGCTGGTTTGAAATCTTTCAGTACAACCGTTTTTCTTGGAAAATAACCAGTTTTTGTGAAACTTTGTTTTGGTGTGTTTCTGGAAGGCTTAAAGTTTTGAAGATTACTTTTAACGAAAGAGTTTTAGAGGTCAGGTGGAAATTTTGCGTGTGTTGGTCTGTGATACGCAAACAGAGGAGCAGACTGAGAAGACACTGCAGGGTCTTTACCCACCAAGGACGTGTTACCTTCTGGTCTCACACCTCATGTGGGTGTTGGAAGCTCCAGCAGATACTTGATCTTTTATGCAAGGGTTGGCTGATTCATCAGGGGGATCTTTCCCATTGCCACATCTCACCTAAAGTGTGAATGAAGAAGGATCTGAGTGAGGTATAAATGGTCTTGAACATGGACTTTCTATCTTGCACGTGATTATCTGAACTCTTAGGACATGAATTGCGGGCAGGTGAGTCACTGACTGAAAAAGTGCAGCTGGTTGTGGTTTTGTCTCTGGGAAGAGCAAGGAAACTTGGGAAGCAGTAGATGTAGAGGGCAGGAAAAGAGCTTCCCGTGAAGTTCGTGTTACGTGGTCATCGCACGTTTCCCTTCTGTGTGCTGCTGTGACCAAAGAGGATGAGAAAGTTACTTGAGCACATCATCTGAAATAGAGCCAAGGGTAACAAACCAGTCTAATAGCTTCCAAAGTTAGGGTTTAATCACGAGATGAAAGTACATTATGTAAAAGTTGTGGCCAGGCATTGGTGCAGAGCCAGCTCGGCACTGGTTGAATGCGAAGGAAAGCACCGTATCCAGAAACCCGTGATTAGCGTCACAACAGCTGCTGCTTTCTGCGGGGTGGGATTCATCTTTGCATTCAGAAATAACTAGAGCTAAAATTAAGTAGCATTTACCATCTGGTTTTGTAAGAGACAGAGGCTTGGCGGTCAATTTTTTAATAACAAGGCAGTGAATGGTAAAGACTTAAGAGGTGAACTGTGCTGCTGTTGCTAAAAATTATACTAAAATTATTAAGAGTGAAGGTAGAAAGGAGCAAATTGTTGACATCAGTTTCCCCTTTCTTTATAAAAAGGAGAAAGCGGGAACTTTTCTTCTTTTTTTATAGCGCTCCTGCTGACTTTGAAGGCCATTTTCTGACTTGTGAGAAATCCTTGACAGCTCGGGTGGTGCTTCCAGCTCTCTGCAGCTAATTGCTCCTGTTCTGTGCAGTTTGCGTGTAATCTCCTGCACCGAGACAGCCTGCCTGGCGTACAGATGTGGTGCTGTATAGCATGTGTGTCTGCGATCCGCTCATTATATTAATTTGTTTGAAAGGCCAGCATAGCTTCTGATGTGACTAAATCATGTTGACTGCTGATGCTGCCAGGAGACTGTTAAAACATCGAAAGGCTGCCAGGAACCCTTGCTGCTTTCCTGGGGACCAGTAGAGAAGTGACCTTTTATTAGTGAATTTAAATTTCTGGTGTAGGGCAATACTCAGGGTTTTTGCTGAATGCCTTGGCCACTTGCCTGTGCCTTGTTACATTTGGATTTTGCTGGTGCTGGCCAAAGCGGTTGGGAAGACAAGTGCTGCCTTTTCATTGAGGATCTGCTCAGAGAGGACATCTCCAGCCAGAAGGGAGGGAGGCTGTAGCAGACATCTGGGAGAAATTTGGGCTAATTCTGCCAGATACCTTTACAGAGAATCATCTTGCTGTGCCTGGAGTTACACCTGACTTGTCGTGTGTAAGTTCACAGCTGAGTCATTTAGACAGCTGATAAGTTTCATGTTAAGGCTGTAACCATTTAGCAGAACCTGTGTTGTGGGTCAAGGTGGGGACAAACTCTTTTAAGGGCAGGAGAGTGTTGCCTGGATGCTGGGACTGCTTGTATGAGTTCTGCTGGCATCTCTGAGAGATGCGTCTGCCTTGACATGGTGTGGTGTGCCAGTGAGAACAAACAAACTGGCCCAGGCCCGTAGATACAGGAGAGGTTCTGCTGGAAACCAGTCTGGACTAAGTGATGCTACTCGGGCCGCCCTCAATTTTCTACCCCTTCCTGTCTTCCCCTGCTGCAGGTTTCCTCTGATCAATCTATGAAATGAAATTATCAGGTTTTAGAGAAAGGTGTTTTACACAGATCTCATTTAGAGAGCAAAGAACTAAGCCAACACAACAGGGGAGGATGTTTCCTATGGGGAAGGGAAGTGGAAAAGAAGGGGACCTGTGACTGGGCAGGCAGCGAGCAGGCAAGAAGCAGTATCTCATGTGGGACCTACTACAATGATAACCTGTTGTGCAAGCACAGCTCTGCTCTGCCAGTAAAATGTCTTCTTGCATGGATGACTTGTTTGATGTCAGGATCTGGTATAAATCTTAGAGCAAAGGCACTGTTGCTGATACAAAGTTGAAGAGGTTGGCATTTGGCAATCGATTGATAGCCATAATCTTTTACAGTACCTTTGCGTTTGTGAAAGCATGGGCTGAAAGCCAGTCTTGGCTGTAAATTTGCATTAAAACACCTATTGGGTTCTTCTCAGAAATGTACTTGTTGCTCCATCCTGACTATTATTTTTAAGTGCCTCCACTTGCTCATTTGTGGGCACTGTTTTTTTCCCAGCGTTGTGCCTTGGTTTCCTTTTCCTGCTTCTGTTTCTTTGCTCAGCAGCGATAAGTGAATACTGGGGCCAGTGAGCAGGGAAAAAGCCCTCAGAGTTTGTTCAAGCACAGTGTGAAAGGGTTGTGGGGTGCAGCAGGTGTTGGGAGTACCCTGACAAATTTGTGTTCCTGAGTGCAGTTCCTTCTCTGTGTGCAGGCTGTTGCTCTGCGAACCCGTGTGTTCCTGGGGAAAGCTGTTGGGGTGGCCAGCCTGGCTGTGCTTTGGCCAGAGGGTGGAGATGGCTTTCTCGGGAAGCTCCTTGCAGAGAAAACACCATTTTTGAGGTGCTTGCTCTGAGGGGGCCAGCAGCAGACCCAGGGAGGTGCTTGGACATCTGCAGAAGCAGTGAGGACAGGGAGCGATTCCTGGCTGGGAGTCCATGGCCAAGTGCTGTGTCCTCCCTCCTGGCCCCCACCCCCATGTAGCAGCTGGGACGCTATCTTGGTGCCTCCTCCTGTGTCACGCTGCCCGAATTAACGTAGGTTTGGCAGCTCCGAGGTGGCAGCCCCTTATCCAGTTGCTGCCGCTCCTTCAGCTTTCAGACGGCCCATGCAGTTCATCGGCGACCCGTGTGTGCTGCGGCGGCCGGGATGGCAGGGCTCCTGTGCAAAAGGCGCAAAAAAGGAGGTAGGAAAGATTGTGTTTGTAGCAAGAAGCTCTTCCTAAGCTGTCTGTGTAGGACCTGACATATGGGCTGTCCCTGGGCAGCAGGCTTTGGGAGATTTTCTGCTGGCATAGCCATGATTTGCTGGTAGCTACAGGCAAGATTGATTTGGTCCTGTGGGCAAGTGTAAGGGTTTTATGTGGCTCCTCATCTTGTGAGAGTGGGGGCTTAATACACAAATCCATGTTAACCTTCTTGTTTACTGAACTGTAAATTGCTTGGGAACGAGGTATTTGTGTTAGGAAGAGTGTGATCATTTTTATATAGATAAAAAAAGAGCAAGTCTATAATCTAATCGAACTTTTAGGTATAAAACCAGTGTACCTGCATATAAAAGTATTCTGGCTTGAAATCTATGCAGTATTTTGTTTACACAGCATCCACTGAAGATGGTACCGTGTATTCACTGCCCTGAGGAATTTAGCAGGTCTCTTCTGCATTTGCAGGGCATTAGAAACAGTGATGCCCTGATCTTGTTGAACGCTTGGCATTCCCAGAATTACAGCAATGCTGTAATAATGAAAAAAGTTACATCTTGAAAGAAGTCTGGTACTTGCAAAGAGCATGGTTTAAGTGGAATTTGGGCATCTATAGTCCTAGCAGGGTTTTAAAAACCTTCACCTGTAATGTCCAGTTTCCACACAATTTTTCTTGTGCCTCCTGGCGGCTGTACTCCTCCTGGCATCACAGTGTTGGAGCTGCAAAAACTCTAGTTAGCATACTGCAGACAGGTCTGGGGAAGGCATGCTGTGAGCGCTGTTCTGGTCTGAGGCAAGAGGCCTCTTAGCTCCCTGACTTTTGTTTGGAGAGGTTTCCAAAAAATGAAAATGAATGCAGAAAAGGGATAATTAAAGAGTTTCTTTAATAACGACACTTATTCCCGAGGTGAAATCTCAGCCTGCAAGGCACTGTTTGCAGTTCTGTTCCCTTCCCCTTGCAGAGTGTACACAATACAGACAGCAAACCGTGCTTGCTGCTGGCAGAGCCCATTCCCCGCAGGCTTTGAGCCATGTTAGCTCTGACCAGCCACTCTAATGTGGTTCATAAGCCACAGAGTCTCAAAAATACGGGGCTGGCGTTTGCTGCTTGCAGAACACAAGAAGAGCATTTCATCACTGAAGATTTTAGTAACGCTTGGTATCATGCTGTGAACCACAATTACCTAACATCTTGGAGCCGCAATTAAGAAATGTGGCAACTTGTTTTAAGCACCTTCTTTTCAAGTATCTGTGAGAGCAGGAGTGGGGATTGCAGTGTGTTGTTCTTCCCTCTCCTTCTTGGGGACACTCAGATCACTGTGTTTTCTCCTTCTATCGAGCAGGAGAAAAGCAAGTACTGATACAGGATTTTGTAACCTTTGCAGGGTGCATGCAGATGATTAGCCTGTGGTTTGATTTTCCATCTGGAAAGGGGAATAGTGACTATTCTTGAAGGAAGGGCTTGTTGGGATACTGTGGCTATTAGTTAGCTCTTCCTCTTTTCTCTCCCCAGAGAGAAGAGGTCTGTCTTGCAGACCTTATTTATTTTGAAGTCCTTGCTTTTCCAATAAAAGAGTATGGGACTTGGACCTCTCCCAAGGAGACTGCAATACCACAAGTGCTGCCACAAATGGTCTTAGCCCACGCTAACACATAATGGTTACTGAGTAGATGGGGTTGTTACAGTGTCTTTGTATCCCCAGTTTTGAACTCATGTACTTCAATAGCTTGGCTTATATAAAAAATCATTATCTGAGTTTAGGGGGAGATATACCTTGGAAAGTGTAAAATTGTTACAGTTTTGCTAGTGCTTTTCTTACTGTAAAGCTCTGTGAATATACTAAGCAGTTACTCAGTGGTTTTTTCTCAAGTTCACTTCCTTCCATGTGGCAGGACGTAGGAAAGTAGTTTAATATCCATTTTTTTGATGAAGGCTACTTTACTGACTTTCCAAATGAGAGCTGTAGGTTTAGGATAAGAGCTTGAAATCACAAATTCCAGACATATGTTCACCACATTGTGCTATATCTGTTTTTAGCCAGTGGCAATACTAGAATTAAATAAATTTTCATCTTTTTTTGGTAGGTGTCCCTGGGATTCTCTGGTGCTTTTAATAAGGCCAGTAGCAAGCTGCGGTTCCTGCTGTTCTGCAGCTGGAGAAAGTGGTGAGAAGTGGTGGTTGTGCTATCAGAAAAGGAGTTTGTTTTTACAGTTTGCTGTCTGGTTGAGATCTGGGCAGTCCTGCAGACAAAACTCATGCCCCTTCCTTCTGGAGAAACGAGCACTCTGAGGTTGTTCTTACCACAGAATTGTGTTTCTTGCAAAATATTTCCAGCCAGTAGTGTGGTGGCTCAGTTTAATAAGAACCTATAAAAGGATGTTACTTTGGTTTTATTTTCCACTGTGGTTGCAGTTCTCAATTCCATAAACTGTAGGCCCATTTTGAAATGGTTCTACCAGATGTTTTCTCTTATTATGAATACCCACTTCAGTCCCTACATATCTGCAAACTTTGCATTTATTCCCGTCTTTCTTTCTGTTTTTTCCCCTCTCTTAAGTGAGTGACCTCCAAGAAGAAGGTAAAAATGCTATCAATGCACCAATGAACCCAAGCGCCGTGGACATCCACCCAGAAGACACACTACTGGGTAAAGTACTCAAGCTGCAGACCTCAACTAAGCAATTATTCGTGAAAGTGGCTTCTGTGACCCCTATATCCATTGCTTTACTGTTGAGTGTAGATTGCTCAGTTGAAACTGAGAGAATTGAGCATGAGAATTGAGAACTGTTGCTCATCATGTGTAGACTAGAAAATAGAAGGGCTAAAATGGAATTTGAAAAGCAGTGCCAGCTATGCAGGTGCACTTAAACTAGGTAGTTTATAGGAACATCGACTTGCTGAATGGATTGGCAGAGAACTTGAGTTCATCTGTGGTCACCCTGAAAGCAAACAGAAAACCAAGATTTGCAAAGAATTAGATGGAAAATACTGCTGAATTTGTCTGCTTAAGAGTTATTTTGATTCCATTAACCTGCTGGCCAAATGGATCTTAGTCTTTATTTGTCCTCATAGATATCCTTCTTTGGTAAGGAAGTGGTATCTTCTCTCTCTCTCTCTCACCGTATATATATGGATAGATGGGGAACTGAAGTGCAAAAGGACCAACCCACAGAAAGTCTGTAGCCGAAGTGTGTGTCGTGGTTCCTGTGGAACCCTTAGACTGCCTCGTCTCAGCATAAATCCTGCACTGTTAACTGGTGGATGCTGTGTTCTTCCTTGAGTTGGTGCTGCCACTTTGCAAATGATAATACAGCAAAATGGAACATGATAATGAGCATTTGGGCTGGTGAAAATAGTAATTAAATGTGATTAGGATAGAAGTACATAAACCAAGGAATGCTTTATAAAAAAAAGATTAATATTTAAATTCCTGTTCTCTCCATTCCCTGCCCTCTCCGAGTCCCTACAAGAGCAACAGCATAATTTAATAGAAAAAAAGTGTTTAAAACTTGTTGAAATAAAGCACTTTCTTTTTTCCTGGCTATATGTCTCTTAATCTATGGAATCAGCTTAAGCAAGCTGTCATGGAGACAAATAGTAAAACAGGAAATTAAAACCAAAAAAGTGTTAGTCATTTAGATTTTCTGATTAGAAGAGTAGTAGGAAATGCAAACTGCTGTTGTTCTGAGGCTTGGGCAGAGTGTTGATTGCTCTGTATATGTACGAATCAAGAGCGTCTCCAGTGATTTCTTCCAGGTACCATTAAAGGTGCGTGTGACTTTAAAAGATGCAGGACCACTCCTGATGGCCTGCCATGCAAAGACATGACCACTGGTGAACCTTAAGCAAAGTTCTGTGGTGAATTGTATACTGTTATGGGTCAAAGCTTGTTCAGGGTTAGCGGTATTTTGGGTGTGTAGTGGGTGTCACTTCCTTACAACTAGACTGCCTGACTCATCCCAAGGAGAATAAGGAAGTAAAGGAACAGGGGAAAAAAAGCAGCAAAAGAATTAATGGTTTTTTGTAGGTATGTAGAAATTTGTCAAGTACATTCAGATAGCAGGGTCCTATTTTTTTTTAATGAAAGTTAGGAACCCTGGAAAATACTGAGTCCAGATGTCTGGGTGAAGCCTAAGGCAACCCAGCTAGATAGTACTTGTGTTCAGGATGTGTAAGTGTCGTGTGTCCCATCTGACAGCAGAGAAGTCAAGCCCTGCAATAGGAAGTAACTGCAGGCTGGTCACTGTTGGAAAGGATTCCTCTACGCAGCGTGGGAATGGCCTGACCAGCAGTCATACCAAAGCCCCTCCTTTGTTGTGGTGCTGGAAGGAACTGGGAAGTCGGTAGGAAAATATTACTCTGTATGGCATGTCTAGACTGAGCTAAAGAATAATCCATGAGGTCTATAAATAATTATTTTAGCTGAAGAGATGTGAATCCCCTCATGAAGCTGTGACACTGTGACCCATCCTTGTGTTCCTGTTATGTAGCAGCCAGGATTTGCTCTCCACTTAAAGAAACAGACCTAACCTAGATCACAGCTACTACTTTGCCACTAAAGGAAGAAAAATGAAGTGTGCAGGAAGAGATCTGCTACTTGAAAGAAAGTGCCAGAATTTGAAATACGAGACTTGCTCCAGCTGCTTCCTAAATACTGGTATCCATATCCACAGTAACATATACACATGTATGTGATGCATGTGTTTGTATGTGCTGTTGTGAAGATAATTCTGCCAAAAGTTTGGTTGTTAGCTTACTGAGCTCAAGTTGATTCTGCTACCAACCTTTCTGTGTCAAGTCATCCCTTCTGAAGATTAATCTTGATGTTCGTGCCTCATGTGGTTGTCCTGCTGACTATTGGAGAGCATTTCTCACATCACCACCCCACAGCAGCAGCAGAAAGAGAAGACTGTACTCCTGAGAAATCTATTTCATTTTCCGTACAACAGATTGGGATATGTTCATTCTCCAGCTTAACCAGAGGTTAAGGAGTTCAGGCATTTAGGGCCACATGCGTGACCAAGTTTCAGGGAACCAGAGAGTGGTGACACACACTGGCAGGCTGAGTCGCAGCAGTTGCACTGAGTTCAGTGCCATAAGCTTGCTGTACTCTTCAAGGTGGTGTAATTTGGTGTTTTCAAATGGAAATTAAATACAAATTGAGGAGAGGAAGAAAAGTAGTTGCCTGCACTTTTTGACATGTTAATATTAACATGCACCACAGGGTATAGAGGACAGTGACCTTCTTGATGTATTCTGCAGAGTCTGAGTTGGCGAAGGTCAGTGGAAAAAAATCTTATTTTAGGGAAGTTAGGGCTGTGTTATCTTTCTGTGCGTCTCTAAAAATCCCCAACATTTTGATCATTGGATATTCCCTTGCTAAGATCTTGCATCTCTTGATCAGCTGACAGGCCACTTCATGATTATGAATTGTTGCAGTATTTCAGCAGTGTACATTTGAAGCAGATCTAACTAAAGTCTCCCATTTTACTTGGACAGAGGAGAACGAGGAACGCACTATGATTGACCCTAACTCAAAAGAAGACCCCAAGTTCAAGGAACTGATCAAGGTAGGAAATCACTGTTTTGTCCTTCTTCAATTTAACTAGCCAGCTGCAGTCATTTACAAGTTGGTGACCAAGAATAATACAGTTGAGGAATACATCTTGTTCCTGAAGTATATCTGTGGAAACTGAGATCAACAAGGTAAGGCTAAAAGCAATGAGAGGAGCAAGAAAAGATTGAATGCCAAAGTACTCATGGTAGTTATGAAGCTCCATTGTCCATTTATATCCCTCTGGTTATCACAGGAAGGATCAGTGCTTTGCATGAATCTGCCTGCATGTAAACTTAGGATCCTTCTGTCTATGAAATCAGGGAAGGAGCTTTGGAAAGCATTAGTGAGATTTCAGGAGAGAAGAAGAATAGGACTGAAATGTCCAAGGGCATGGTAGAGGACAAGGAGGAGACCTCTGGTGTTATATGAAAGATAGAAATGAGATATTTCTTGCTCTGTATTCTGTTTTTCTATTTTGTTTTGTTTTAAAAGAAGAGAAGTCCTCAGTTTTCCTGGGTGCTAGGGCAAAGCCCAGATAGTCCTGAATCTGTATTGTCACTGGAAACACCTGTCCAAGGTGTTGATAATGGTGTTCCCAGCTGTGCTGATGTGAGACGTGGCTTTCTGCCTAAGCAGTGCTGATGAGGGAGGATTTGCTCTTGAGGGATTAGTGTTTAGGAGAACCTTTTCTATGCAGTAAGTCATTGAGGTTAACTGTGAAAGCTTGAGCAGAGAGGGAAGGGCTGACAATTCTGAACAAATGTGATCTCTTTCCAAAAAGCATTTGTGCTTGTGTTATACTTCCTGCTACACTTCCTCTTTATTATTTAAAAATTATTTTTAATTTTTTTTTTTGTTAGAAACAACAATGCCGCTGTAGCTGGGTGAGTCTGAACACTTTGGATAGTGTATATCATTTCCAGATAAGGGGGTTGAGCTGTTGCACATTCCTGTCAGGACACCTTGTGCACCTGGCTGCACACACGTGCTTCACAGAATGCCTCAGCAAACTGCTCACCTGGTGCATCTTTAAAACAAGCCCAGTGAGCTGTTATTAACACTGTCATAACAAGTTTAGGGTTACAAAACCACATCAGAGTTTAGCAAGGAGTTGTGCTCAGATTTCTTTGTTATTCTAATTCACCTGGAATATGTTGTGGTTTTAAATTAAGTACATTTGCACATTCTTTCTTTGTTAGTATCTAAAGCCATTAATTCTATCAAAACGTACAGTGATCTTGCACCACTCTTTCAAAACTGTACTGTGGCTTCTTTGCTAGTGGAGCAGTGATATTATCATGAATAATTCAGCTGAACAAGAGTTATGGCAGTGAAGGAACCAGATGCACTTTGGAATGCAGGAGAGTTGAGATCAGAATTGCTTTTAAATTGGGAATTTTGCTGTTGAATTTAATATGAGTTGGTGAGACTTCCCTGGTTGTCATAGTCTAGCAAGGTTATAGTTTCCAGTTTAAAAACCTGAAAACTGTCAGGAGAAATGAAAATCAGGGATAAAACAGCACTAGAGGACGTACCTGAGTGCATGGAGCACATTGCAGAATCAAACTGTGATTTGCTACTCCAGTTTACACTTGCATGAAGAAAGAGCAGTGTATTAGCAACTGAACTAGAGCAGCTGGTGCAGGGAAGAGCATGTAACTGGAGATTGTTTCCTTGGGATCATCCTCAAAGGAGAGATGTGTCCTGTGGAGTGCCTGCTTGAAAATTATGTAGTTTAGGTAATTGCTAGTCATTTGCATACTTCTCAGCAGTTGAGAATTTTTATAGAGATTCAGCTAGAGAAATATTTAACACTATGCTGGTGTGAATCTGTAAGGCACAGGGAGAGGTTTGAATTATGTTGACAAAACCTATTTTATGCTACAGAGTTTGGATAATGCAATAAAATGAAAAATTTATTCCTTGTTTTCTGTTCTCCAGTGGTTTAATGACATTTTCCAAGAGCCCCAGTGCTGGATGAGAATCAGCTGTACTAAGTGCTATGCAGCAGCAGCCAGCAAAAAAGACTGCCTGTCCCACAGAGCTTGAAATGAAAGATCTCCATGGAATAGCAAGGAGCGAGGAGTTGAATAGATGGAGGCTTTTATAGTTCAGAGTGGTCGTCTCTCTTTTCCCCTCAGAGAGGAATGTGTCAATAGCAGCAACAGAGCCTCATGCCTTTTGAAATTTGGCAGTATGACTTAGTTTCAGTGGTGCCAGCCCAAATCTCTTTCAACACCCCAGTCAGTCATGCCAATGGTTTGCCATCGCAGAGTTTGAGTGTTTCTGTTCTGTCAGTCACATGCAGTTGGGTAAATGGATCTCAGTGAAAAGCAGCAGCAGAGACATCTGTTGCTGACTCTGCTTTGATACCTCTTTGTTTCCATGAAATGTTGTTTTAATTTCTGCTAGCCTCATGCTATAGGAATTACGTGCATAGTGGATTGATCAGTGCAAGCTCGTGTGAGCGTTTGGAAGTGGTTTTGACAGAGCCATTGTAACTCTGGAGAGACAGAGAGACATTGGAGAGACATTGCTAAAAGAGCACAAGAGCGAAAAAACCCAACAAAGAGCCTTATTCCTCAGTCTTATTAAAGCAAATATACAGTGAATCCCCTTGTTGAAGGCAGCTTAGATGGAGATGCTGAAATACATGCTTTAAATCCTCTTGCACATATGAAAACCATCCGGAACTAGAATTATGCCTCAAAGTGTTGTTTGTTATCATCATTGATGGTATTCTAAAAATAATTGGCCACAGTTTGTCGATATGAGGTAATCAAGTACGTTCCCTCTGTGGTCTGCAGCCTTTTTTTCATCACTTTTTTTGCCCTGTGTATAATCAAACGCAGTTTTGTACATGGCTGCACAGACACAAAGCTGAAAATTCAGATCAGAGAAAGAGATGAGTTGTGCTTTTGTTTATATATATGTATAAATAATTTATTTACAAGATACCCTATTTCAGGTGGCTGAATTGTGTGAGTTTCTTTTATTTATTGCCCAATGTTTGCCAAATGACAAGTGCACAAATAAATTAAAGTAAGCATTTGAACTTTAAGTTTGGGCTGTTTTGTGATTGGATGCAGAAATGTCCTGTGATATATTGTTTCTTCTTGTTTACTTCAGATATTTGTGATGAACAAGTAGGGTTTTTAGTCTGCATGTCATTATAAATCTGTTTAAAATACAGTTTCCATTAATATCTAAAGTACCTTTAGTGATCCATGTCACTAATTCTAAAGAATGTTTGAGGCTTCTAGCTCTCTCTTGAATACCTGAAAAGGAGGCTGATATATATGTGGTTTCCTTGTTGTTCGTGCGTGTTTCTTTGTGTATTGGGTGTAAAGGTGGAAGGAATATTTTTTTCCCCCTTCTGGTTCAGATATGGCTGAAGGGTGAAAGTTTCAAATGCCTCATTGCTGGTTGTCATCCTAGACATAATGGGAGTTAATAGGTGGTAGGAATTGTGTCAGAGTCTGCGAAAAGATATTTTAACATTTCACATAAGTGGCAGGTTTCCTAGGGTATTCTCATGTATTTCAGTCGGAAAAGTATGAAGAGCTTCTACCGATTGAATCCAAAATTTTAGAACAGCAGCTTGAAAGAATTGGGTCCTGTCTGAAAATGCCTTACCTTGACAAAATACAGCAGGTTGCAATTGCAAGATGCTTTCCCTCCCTGCAAAGATCTTTGAAGAGCAGCTGGTATTGTAACAACTTTTGGCCTTTAAAAGTCTCATCTAAACTTAATATGGATGCAAACACTGCTGCTCTAGATACTGCCTGAAATTAGTAAATATTCCCATTTGTAGTAATTCATTCACTGTCCTAGACATGATTACCTTTCCTGTGTCTAATTTTATGGCTTTTTAAAATTCACTGTGGTGAAGAGGAAACCAAAATGAAGCCACTGCCCTTTTGGTAAGGTTTCATGTGTGATCAGATGAAACTGTGCTTCCTCAATGCTTCTGTGGTCTGCTCTGAAAACAAGAAGCCTTCTCTATGTTTACAGGCTGCCAGTGCTTTGTGCTTAGTCGATGCTTTCCAGGCTTGAATATGAACTTTTAGTACTAGTTTCCATGCTCAATCCTGAAGTCGGTTAAGCTTTCATACTTTTGATCTCTGCTTCCTAATTCTCCCAAAAGTCAAAGGGAAAAAGGTCATTGAAATCAGGGTTTTCTTTCGTTGCTGTTTTTGGTGACTGGGCTTCCTGTTTTCCTGTTGTGCCAGATGTGTTCATGTATTTTGTCTTGTTTTTCATTTTGTTCATTGCTGCATAGTAGTGACTGTGGGGTCCTTATGCCCTTGAACTTTGCAGATTCTGAATGTGCCTCACTGCCATGGGAGCAGCCAGCCTGCAGAACAGGAAACTAGAAATGAGCTAGAAAAACAAATCAACCAGCCAGACTAATTTTTCCTTCTAGATTTCTAGCTCTCTTTTCCTCCAGCTGTGTGCCTCATGGCAAATTTCAGTTTTCAGCCCAGTGTTAGTAATGCAACATGGCTCATTTAACCAGATGTATGCATTTGTCCTAAAATCGATACAATAAATGGATGTGTCAGAATTTAAAGCACTGCTGGAAATTTTACAACTACAGACGCATGTGTCAGAGCATTTGACTCAGTTCAGAGATGTCTTGTATGAGTGTGGATGTGCATGAAAGGGCACAGGCATGGTTTTGAGGACATGGGGATATTGTGTTAAAAGTTTTAAAGTTAATCCCAAATACTGGAGAAAACTTAATAGAAAAGCAGCTTTTTATGAAGGCATGACAGTTTAAGTGTCCTAACAAACATTTCCGTGTACCTGCATGCATGTGGGTCTCCAAGTGCCAAAAAAGATGGCATTAAAAATGATTAGCTATATGTGGGATCTTGTGGTGTCTTCACCAGACAGTGTGTGTAAGGAGAGGCACAGTGTTAGGGCTGATGCTGGGAGAACAGGCTTGAAAGTAAAGCACTTTCCTCAGTCCTGCAATGTTCCTCGTTATTTAATGCAGCAAATTTAGCCCTGACTTAAAAAGCAGTATTGAACTGCAGTAGTATGGAGTGCAGATACAGAAACGAAGGAATAAGTAGAGGAGTGTGAGACCAGACAGATCGAAGTTAAGGGTATTTTCATGCACAGGAAAAGCTCTCTGTCTGCACCTTCTGTCTGCTTCACACCACGTACTCTGTGCCTGTATCAAGCTGTTTAAATTTTTAGACATTCAAGTTATTGAATATTTTTTGCTTCTGTCTTTGCATGAAGGAGCGACTACGAAGAACTGGGGAGCTGACTTTTTGTAAACAGAGTGACAGAAAGTGTTTCTGCACATTAGTCATTTCAATAAGCAATATGGTGATTATTTCCCTTGTAAAAGTTAAAAATCTGTGCAGAAACATTTTCCAGGCTCCTGATTAAGACATAACCAGGAAATCAAGAGGTAGGCTTAGCAGATTTTTGGCGTTTGTTTGTTTGTTTTTAATTACAGCACTTGTCAGTCTTCAAGGGCTGTTGAAAAAAAAAACCTTGATTTTTTTTCTTAAATATAAATTGCAGATTCATTTTCTCAAGAAGAACTGGAGTTCTAGTCTGAACACTAAAGAATTTAGAATGTTCTTTGGGATATTTTTCTTTCATTCAGGTGCTGAACTATTAACATAAGAAAATAACTATGGCTAGACTTTGTTTAATTTCTATCTCTTTTATGTACTTTTTTGCCGAAAGTTTCTCAGTGCTAAATTTCCCTGAAACATTTAAGTATTTCCCTTTTTTAAACACCCTGTACCCAAAGCTGCTTTGTGATTCCTATGTACCTACACTCTTGAAAATGGTATATTTGCTCCTACATTAGAAGGTGTTTTCAGACTTTTTTTTTTGATTCCTTGGCATTTTCTGGATTCTGAGTTCAATACCATTCAGCACAGGAAGTACAAAAGAAAATGTTAATTAGGTTTCAAACAGTTCGACATCCTGAGTCTTTCTTTAAGAAAACTTCTGGGAAATCTGGTCTCTATCTATAGGGACTGTAATGGGATCTAATTATCAAATGATAATCTGAGATGAACTTCAGATGATTTTTGAAAGTCTGCTCTGTAAATCTCATTGACAACCCAAATCTTCTATGACTTTGATGTCTTAAGTTGATTTTCTGTTGATGTCTACGTGTGTCAAACTTGTATCGTTTTGAAATTGGACAGTTGCCTTATTGACAGGCTTCAAAAAGCTCCTTCTAGATGATCTGGGACAAGAAAGTATCTCGTTATTTAGGAGTCACTTTTCTGTATAACAGATGAACAGTTTTCAAGGCCAAAGATGGTATCCCTCTTCTCACTGTCTTCCAGCTGTGTAATCCTTTGTTAATATGTCTAATGTCCCTCTCCAGCCCTTTACCATAAATGTCCTTCTGTCCCCTCAAAAAACTTGAAAGAGACAAGAAGAGCTGACTGGACTTTTCTCTCCAAATGTGGTCGTGATTTCCCACTTGCAAGGCAGAGCTCTGCAGTTTTATTTAGGCTGCACCTTCTTGTGTTCAGCTTTTGCTGGCTGTAATCTCTGATGAACTAATTGTGGTTGGGGTTTTCAATGGCAATCAAAAAGTTTGGTGCCCTGTGTCTGAAGTGTATGAAAATCCAACTTTAAATCTAGAGGTGAAAGACTGAGCAGGCAGAATTTACCTGGTCCAGAGGTTGCTGAAGAGGTATCCTGAGTGCTGCCAGAGGATACACAGGAAGGGCAGCTCTCTTGACATTTTTCTCACTGCCCATGTGTGATACAGGTACCAGGCAGTTCTCAATTTTTTGGCAGTGCAAGCCATGAAGGTGCTGCAGCAGGTGAGCATGAGGCAGGGGAAGGAGAGGGAAAAACTCTGTGATCCTTCTGCCCAGCAAATGGCTTGAGGTGGGTGTAGGAGTGTGGAACTTGGCTGTGGGTGTTGAAATGATGATGGCAGCTGTAGCTGCACAACAGAGACCATCTGATAGAGGGAACGGCCCAAGTGTAGATGAGGCTTCTGCAAGGTCACAGGGGAGCATGGGGCAGTAATACTTGTACAGAGCACGTCCTTGTATATCCACATCTGTTTTCAAACGTCACCTCTACCTTCCTTTTTACCTGCTCTAGAGAAGACTGCTTTTGATACAAGTTGCTGATACTGACTAGTAAATAACTTATTAGAAAAACTTATTTTGAAAAAAAGCTCTTTAGAGGAGTAATTTTTATTTTTCAGATTTTTCATCTCTCTGGGCAGCTTGGGGGGCAAAATTATTTATGTATGTGAACCTTGGTGCCGATCCTTGCTTTCCATGAATTGTCTGGTTGTCACATCACCCAGCTACAGTTTGCTACTTACACTATGTTTAGAGCTGAGTTTCAGTCCAGCATATTTCCAGTTTGCTTTGAAAGTACCACAGATACATATTAGAGGTACGTGACACGTTAGTATGTCATGTTTGGGTTGTAAACTTCTTTATGGACACAAAGTCTAGGAAAATTTCATTGAGGTTGGTAGATTCAATGAACCTCCATAGCTAGACTGAATTATTTAAATAACATATTCAGATCTTTGTGTTTCCTTGAATCGACAACGTGGGTGTTTTCCAGTGCAAGCCTGTCTATTTTGTTTATTTGCTTTGTGTTTCACAACCTCTTGAATATTAAAAACTCAGAAATGTCTTAGCCATCATGACTGCCAAGAAGAGGCAGAAGTATGGGATCTAATCATAAAGTGAATGAAAAGAATCCAGAATTTTATATGAAGCAAATTTAAAAATGCAGAATTTTACACAATGAGGCTCATTTCTTTAGGTAACTCCAGTTACTGGATTTTACTTGTCTATGATTGGCAATACTCTCCTCCCCATATAGAATCCAGGATTTAGCAGGATTTAACTTTATATCTCTTTCCATGGAAATATATTATTTTTGTGAAAGTAATTTAATTTTCCAAATAATAAATTGGAGGAAAACACTACTGCCAGCTTCAAACAGTCAAGGCTGTTTTTCCCGTAACTCTTTGGAAATTATTTTCTTTGGCACCTGGAAAACTTAACTCAGTTCCTTTTCTTTTTAAAGGTTCTTTATGTTGATTCCTGTTTTGCAGGTTGAATGACTTTATAGTTACAGTAGTTAGGACATGGGGACTGTTATATGTGTTGTAGAATGGTGATCAGGCCCAGTGGACCAACATTTTTAATTCCAGACTTCTGTGTTCTGCAATACCTTAAGATAAAATAATAGTAAAGATAAAATAAGCCTTGTCCTGTTGCTAATGGCAGAGATCTAGCTAGTGGGTTTGTTTAGCTTCTGTTAGTAGGACCATTTACTCTTTCCTCACTGAAACTCTTATTTCTGGTGCAGCACTCACATCCATTTAGGGTAGAGATCATGGTGGGAGTGTGGGACTATTGTCACCTACTGTTCACATAAAAAGGGTAAGACGTGAGTTTTGGGACCTGGAGAACATAGATACTAGCAAAGTTGCTATTTGCTTTAGAATTAGTTCAATAAGGAGATATTTTAAATGAGGAAAAAAAGGGCACTGAAATTGCCATACTGCAAGACCTGAATTAAAAACAGTAAGAGCAAAACCATCTCTTTGTTATTTCTCTGTAACTTGGAAATATGGTTACTCTTGCTCTGTTTTATATTCCTGATTACTGCCTTGAATGGAAGGAACATTTTTCAGTGGGTTTTAGACATTTGCCTTCTTTTTCTGTACTTCCAGGTTCTGATTGACTGGATTAATGATGTGCTGGTGGAGGAGAGAATAATTGTCAAGCAGCTTGAAGAGGACCTTTACGATGGGCAAGTGCTCCAAAAGCTGCTTGGTGAGTTCATATAAGAGAAGAATGCCCCAAAGACTGGAAGGGGGCCAAAGTTAATCTCTTCCAGAGCTGCAGATAACAGCAAGTTTGTGCAGTAACTTGCCATCTCACCAGGGATACAGTTTGTTTCACTGATAGCTACAGTGTCAGCTTCTCCATCTGTTCTTCTCAGGCTGTCTGCTGAAATGTGAGGAAATCCAGATGATTCCTAGGTATCTGTTTCATGGACTAAAACTCGTTCAGGCAGCTGAAATATGTGGCAGAAAAAGGGTGAAGAGGTTCATGTTAACAGTGGGAGACCAAGCAGAAGCCATGTGGTCCAAAATTTTTTCTGTGCAGTTTGCTTCTGATAGCTTTTTGTGCTGAGAGCTTTTTTGAGGTTCTGATAGAATTACTTTTAGGGGAGTAAATGAGAAAAAGAGAATGCACGACAGCAGGCATAATGTACATTGTGTACATTACTGTATTATACAGTACTCATAATGTGCATTTGTGTGTGAATGATTCATGAAAGGATATACTGAGTTAAGCAATTGTGATTTTGTAACCCTCTTACATCTTTGCAATGTGTATGTGCATGCAAGGCGCACGATGGAGAAAAATTGCAAACGATGATGCAGTGATTTATGGGAGTGCTTTCAGCAAAGAGACTTGCAGCTTCAAGTGCCATTGTAAATCCACGCTGTTTCTTGGAGACAGGTGGTCAGACAGCTCTCAGTTTACTTATGACATGTTTTCGAGAGTGGGCTGGGATGTGGGATGTGTCTGTCAGAGTGGGGCAAGAGGACTTAGTGGTGCTAATTCCACTGGTGCTAACGGATGCTGCTTACTGAATTTTCTGCATATGCCCCTTAAATAATAGACCTGCAGCATTTTGCTGAGCATTCAAGCTTTTAAAGTGGTTAATGACAATTACTTTGTGTGCAATTAAAACTCTTTAAAATAACTTGAGGAATAAAACAAGAGTACATTTGACACTACTTGATTAGACTACAGCTGAGGCCCTCCAGACGGGGTGGGGAACAGGGGTGTAGAGTTAGTTTTAGCTGGGGAGTATTTGTGTGAATACAGTTGTACTTCTTAACATACAGACACTGCTGTTTCAGCAGGTGGTAGCACATTTCCCTATAGCCATTTGTCATAGGTATTTCTGGTTTCTTATGTCCCCCTTGGAGGCCATTGTTCCACTCTGAGGCCCACAGACATTTAGGCAGTGCTTAGTTGTACATACGCATGTAGATTATGTAGCTTAGCTGGACTTAGCGTATCTTACAGGAGGAAAGGTGGGCATGTACTTCTTGCAGCCTGAGACTTGAACTGGACTGTTTTTTCCTCATTTTCCTCGTATTGGGCTTCTGACGAGAGCAAATGGTTCTTCCCTGACCTGAAGCTATAACTCTGTGCCAGTCTTGTCTTGTCACAACGTGAGTCCTTCAGCAGTGTCTTGGTTTATTCAGTAAGACTTACATTATTGAATCTATTGGTCTTTGTGCTGTCTCACTGATGCAAGGGGCAAAGCACATCATGCTTGTGGTGCTTCTGATGCTTGAGGCCTCAGGATTGAGTTTGCTCTCTGTTGTGCAAGTCTTGTGCCTGCGTAAAAGGCTAACAAAGTAGGGTTGTTAAACTTCAAGTAGTAGTTATCATTTCTTGTGTGTGAGAGATGTTTCAAGAAGATCTGTCTTGATAGGCAGACATAAAAAAAAAGGATGAAAGACAACAGCTTGTCAGTGGGCTTCTTTTGAAGCAGTTTGGAGTAAGAGATTAGCAAATGGCTGTCTGACTGATTGAGGTGAGGCTCCTTGCTTAGTTAATTTTATCAAGGTGCAAGCAGTGCCACTGAGGGAGGCTGGAGTACCTTGGTGCACATGATGACAGGGTGAAAGGAAATAAATTTCAGCTTGGTGACTGGCGGCTAACCTGGGCTGAGAACAGATAGGAGCCATAACACGTGACCAAAAAAATGAACCTTGTAGGAGATTTTTTTTCTAAAAAGATCTAAAATAATTTGAAATAATATTTGTGTGTTTTTGTAGTCAGTTTAAAAAAGGCTCAAAGACATCTTGGCTAAAGACCATTTTTCCCATTAATATTATTAAGATATTGATAAAAATTTCCTACTGTGGATTGATAAAAGCAGTCAAAACCAGTCCTGATTTCCTAGTCTCAGCAGCAGAGTAGGTTTGACTGCTTGCTCTGCAGAGTGGAGGTAGAAAAGAGATCAGCTGTTCCTGTCACTTTGGTGGCCGCAGGACTCTACCTTACTTTCCTCAGCCCTTTTTTGAGAGAGAGAAATTCAGCTCCTGTGTGTGTAGCAGTGGCCACAATGCAGAGGAAGAGAAGAATGACTTGTCCATGACTTTGGCAACAAATAAGTACATTACAGAAACAGAATTCAGATTTTAGTAGTGGCATTTTACAAAATTTCTGCTTTAGTTCAAGTTTGGAAGTAATCAGCCATGATGTGACAATGCCATAACAACATGACAAGATTATACCAAACATACTTCTTTCTTTCAGCCAGTTCCACTGAGCCAGTACAAATCTGTGGGACATGTAAGTCTATGACTCTTGATGGTTTCAAGAGGCAAAGTTTCCTTTAGCTTATATTCATAGTTTCAGCTAACCTGAAATAAAACTCATCAGTTTGAAATAGATGTCCACACATTATTCCCATTTTTTGTCCTAAATTAACTTATTATAAAAAGATCATTAAACCTATGCAGATTACCTCTGTAGCGAAGGGCATGTTGTGCCAGATGCTTTTCAGCAGTGAAAGAAAACGAGAGGCACTACAAACGGTAGTACTACTAACTTGGTACCTGTCTCAGAGTTGTTACATATTTTGATGCCTGGTTGATGAACATGTTCTGCCAGACCTTACCAATTTTCTGTCACGAGTTTTATTGGAATTGATGCACTTTGATGAAAGGTTTGCTCTCAGCTATTTTGCTTTCTGAGGAAAATCATTCTGTTGGAAAATTGCTAGCAGAATCCAGCTCTGCCCAGTGCTCTGTGCTCATTATTCCCACCCAGACCCTCATTTAATCTGATTTTGCCTGTTCTTTTTGTTGCTCTTCTTTCAATTACAGAAAAACTGGCTGACCGTAAACTGAACGTGGCAGAAGTGACGCAATCTGAAATTGGTCAGAAACAAAAACTGCAGACGGTCCTGGAAGCTGTCCATGATTTACTCCGACCCCACGGCTGGACAATCAAGTGGAATGTTGACTGTAAGGGCTCTGCTGTGCTTTCTGTCTTGGCTTCACAGGCAAGGGGGGCATGGTAATCAGTGAGTTGATCATATTCTCTGTGATGCAGGTTTTTAAAAATTATCTGTTTATTTGCATAGAGAGTTACCGCATCCATGTATGAATTGTTGTAACTGATACCTTTTTCTGTGGTTTTTGTTTAAGGACCAATGTACGTGGCTATGGGATAATTGGAGTACTTTGTTTCTTTAAGCATATGCTTTCATCTGAAAGTTTTTTGTTTGCTTCCTGAATTTGAATCCCTACAGATATGAGAAATTTGTTAGTTGAGAGTGGTCTAATCCTTCAAACCACCACAGTGAGAAAGGATATTGCTTGAGGATGCATCTTCTGACAGGCTAAGCGAAAAGTGCCCTCTGTTCAAGCATAGGCTGTTACCATCCAAAAGTGAGGACGGAATTTGTGAAATCCCTTTACCTGGGCAGTGAGTGGTGTTTGTCTCTTACAGCCAGGAAAGCTTGTTTTAATGCTTGAAAGTCTGCTACAAGCAGAGTTCTCTAGTATTCTCCGGTACAGTGGAAGGCAAGCAATTGAATCCACCTGTTTTTATTCATTCCCTTAGGGCACTGAAGAGTCTGAATTCCTAAGTTAGGCTTCTAACTTGAAGGGAGGGTTGAATGTAGGCTTTTCTACCTATGAAAGTATATTGTAGGCTGTGTTAATTGAGGAAAAAGAAGGTAGAGAGGAAAAGTGAAATTAGACTGTTCACCAGAGGCATTTTTCACAGCCTTTTACCTGCCATTTTCCCAGAGCTGATTTTTTTTAATTATTACAGCCTCGGTATTCTCTAATTTGTTACCATTTCCTTGTTCCCTGCAGCAATCCATGGCAAGAATCTGATTTCCATTCTTCACCTTCTGGTAGCTTTAGCAATGCATTTCCGGGCTCCTATTCGACTGCCTGAACATGTGTCTGTACAAGTGGTAGTTGTACGGGTGAGTATGACCTCATAAGAAAATTTGATCAGAGCAATCATTATTTATCATTCTAATTTTTGTACTACTGGGCTGCTCCTACCCCTTGCCTCGTGGTCTCTTGTAATTTAGAAAAGTCTTGTCTTAGTTCTTTAGTAAATCCCAGTCCTGAGAGTGCATTTTTGGTGTGCTTAAATGTGATCCCAAGAACATCATAGCTTTTATATGTTCGGGACCACCATTTGCTACTGCAGTATCAAGCTAAAAACATGCCATGGGATTTTGTATAAGAGCGAGTTGTGTCTGTAACTTGTGGCACTTTAGTAAATGGTTTTTGTCATGCATTTTTTTGTAGAGAAGCCATAGAAACACAAACAGCACAGAAATTAGTTTCATCACATAGAATCTCCCTAATCTGGGAAGCCTGTTGCTGATGTTGTTATTCCCTAGTGACTTATTATTCAGACTTAGACATATTGTTTCCCTTGGCATGCTATTAGACTTTCATCATTTCTTTCACAGTCTTGTGTTTTTGTTAGCTTTCCTGAGATATGGAGAAGAGATCTGACCTCAGGAACCTTGACTTCTTCCCTCCTGCCCTAGATATTGCTATAGGTATTCCTTTCTCTGCCTGGTGTTGACTATTTCGTTCCACTCCACAAAAACACTACTTTTGGAGCATATGTACTCTTGCTTTTTATCTCGCCTTCTATCCCAACTGAGGCTCCCGTGGCACTACAGTGTGTAACATGTGAACCCAGCTTTTCTAAACAGCTGTTGAAACTCGAGCAGAGTGGTTCCAGCTGGCCACTGATCACCCTGAGACTGTTTGCCATGGTGCTCAGTGCTGTTGCTGCAAGGCAGGCTCAGCTGCTGGCAGCAGGCTGTGGAAGTGCTTTCTGTACATGCCATTTCCTGTTAGAGCTGTCAGGCTACAGTAGGTTTCCTTTCAAGAATAAAGAGGATAGAGTGATCTTGGACTCTGTTTTGCAATTGCAGATGTCCTTTACAAGATGTGATTGTGTGGTGGTTGATTAGGCAAGCCTCATTTAAATAATGGCATTTTCCAGGCTGCCTGCTTGAATGCTCTAGAGGTACAGGGTGTGATGTAAATGAGTAGTTGATGGATATTCCCTGGCTCTCAATATACATATGTATTATCTTTAAGAGGTGATTTTAAACTGCTTTCAGGCTGCTGTAGTTCTTTCATTTTAAGAGCGATCAGTTAGGTATAAAGTAACCTGAATGTAAATAGAAGAATAATTTATTTTAAAATTTCTTTTTACTGTCTTGAAAAGGTAAGGAGGAAAATGTAAATATAAGGTGGTTAGCAGTCCTCTGACACCCTGATGCTAGAAATCTCCTTCTACCCAGTACAGTCAAGTGTTGTCTGTAACTGATAAGTCAGAAAAACATCTTAGGTAAAGAGATAAAGCCTTCCTTTCCTTGTCCTTAGTTCAAGCTTCAGGATCCTCCACCTCTGTAGCAGAGGGAAGGCTATGGAAAAGGTGTTTTCACATCTTTTCCTGTTGGAGGGATATAGAGAAGGCACTTAATGAGAGCATGTGGTCCAGCAGAGTCCCTCTGTCTTGAGACGAGATGAGGCTAAGGTGAAGACAGGATGAGATAAAGGCTGTCAGAAACTAGGCAAAGAATGAAAGGGAGAAAGAGCAACTCCTGTGTCCCCTGGGGAGTGCCTGAAGGTGTCAGAGCAATGGTACAAGGAGAGTTAATTAGAGCTCTATAGCCTGTAAGCTCTTGCTCTTGGACCTAGAGCCTGGAGTCCTGGAGATGGTTATGGCAACTGCTGGCTGTGAGCCTACCTCAGCTGGCCCCATGCAAGAGGAGGCTTGTTTCAAACCCCTGTCCTGCTGCTAGGAAAAGCTTGCAACTCTCCAGCTTTTGTTTATTCAAATGGAAAGCAAGGCATGGTATAAACTGAAGTGTGTTTCTTCTGGAACAATAACTTTTGCCTTATAGTTTGGTAAATTGAATTTTTGTGGTTCAGTATCCATAATGTAGTCTAAAAATACATGCTGGTTCAGTAACAGAGATCTCTGTAAATGGATTTTATTTAGCCTTTGTTATACTGACAACGAACAGAGGAATGGTAATGAGGTTAATATTGTTCCTAATCCAAGTAAGAAAACTATTATTAAGAAGATTATTGTTATTGTTGTTGTTATTATTAACATCATCATAGTCATCATCAATTTATTGTTAAATTATCTCTTATTAAAGATCCCAGTAATGATTAGTGTTTTGTCAAACTAGTTCACAATTAACAGAAGATGCCTGCTCTGAGAGGTTTTAGTTAAAGTGCTTCTTCTTGCTTGAATATAGATTTAAGGGGATTAATCAACAGTTAAGTGACTTCTTTGTAAGCTTTGCAGAATTGATCCCGCAGCAAGAAAACCTTGCAAGATGTTGTGGGAGTATTGTGCAAGAACACAATCACACTGAAATTGTCAAAACCTAGTCAAGTCTCACTTTCATGGGTGACTTTGGCACTTAGGATTATCATTATCGACTTTGCTGAGTCGTCCTCACACTGTGCAGATGCCTGAGGTGTTTCTTGCCCAGAAGGGCTGTGCTTACACTATGAAAATAAGAGTCATACTGGTTTAGCAAGTTACTGCTTAGCCAAGTTGTGTACATTTCCATAGCTTATCCCAGAGCAACGCAGAATACCTTGTTAGCTTGTGTAAATGTTGTGGGCTTTTTCTTCTCCAATTTTTAGTGTCCTGCTCCATAAAATGAGATAATATTACGACAGCATTGTGCTACGTGGGAAGTATTTATCAAGATTTCCACTGACTCATTGTGATTCTGCCCTTCCCTGAAATTCTTCCCTTCCTTTAGCATCTTGAGGTGACAGGCTGAGACTTTCCGAAGGTACAGGGTTGGTTTCTTTTTAATTAAAAATAGTTGATTTAGAGTCTGAGAAAGATCTGTAGTTGGTTCTGCATCTGTCAAACAATACACTGTGCTTTTTTGGTCCTGCACTGTATAGTTTGCTCAGAAACCCACAAGTGTTTTGGAGAGGACCTTCTGAAGGAAGAACCTTTGTCTATTTATTTGTCTGTCAGTATTACCTAGAAAAAGACTGACTGAGCAGAAAACCATTCTTGTTTATATTATTTTATAATGGGCACCATGAGGTAGCCCCTCTCAAAAGCAGAGTTCCTGAAACCTAGTTAGTTTAAAACATTTTTGAAATCAGTCTCCAGAATTGGGTTTCTTGGTGTTTTTTTGTGTGAAACAAAAATTCGTAACCATGGCGATATATGTCCAAGTTATACATGAAGAGAGTCCCAGGGTTTTGGTGGTTTTGATTGCTACTCCAAGTGCTGAGTTAAGTGTCTGAGATGATACATGTTTTAATACTGGTGTCACTCAGCATGTGCCTGTTGTTCCAGGCCTCCTCAGTGAGGGCAAGGAGGAGAGAAGCTTTGTGGTTTCAGTGCATTCTTCCAATGAGAACTGAAGAACCTGAGTTTTTTCTTCCAGCTGACTCCTGCCTGATACTTGAGATGTAAACTTGCATGATGAAGGAATAGCCTAATTCAGGGAAAAAAAAGAAGGTTCTCAGAAATAAGTGTAAAAATTGTTCTTGAGGCTCATGGTGTTGGTTATTTTTACAAGGCTCAGGAGTTGCTGTCTTTTGCACTTAGCTTTTCCCATCCTAATTTTTAAAATTGCAGCAAGTCCCACCTTGGTGCTGCTGGGAGATCTGAGGTATTTTTACAGTAATTCCCCTGTAGTCTGAGTTGCAGACTGAAAGGTCAGAGGCAAGGCAGGATAAAGAATAAGTGTGTCTGGTGGCAGTGGTGCAAGGAGTCAAAGTTTTATCAACGAATGACATTTGCTTTCGGATTGCAAGGCCAAGGGACGCAGGCTTGCTGTGTGAGCAGCACGCAGAGCTGCCTTGGAGGGGGCTACACAGAAATGCTGCCATTTGCATCTATTTGGTAGTCAACGTGGGCATCCACTCCTCTTTCTTATCAGGTATTTGGATGCATTATTCACTAGTCACCGCTTACTGAGTTTTTCTTCACAGTTTGTAGCATCTTCTCCCTGGGGTACATGGTGCCTGGAAGGTCCAGAAACCTGTGTTAATAAAACAGAGACGTGGTGGGATGGAATAAAAACAACATTGTTTTTCTATGCAAGAAAACATTGCCCTGTCAGATGCTTCCTCATTTTTCCATCCATGCCGTCATCCTGGCTTGTTTCACCAAACCTCCTGGCGCCGTTCCCGTGGCTCCCTCGGGGGAGCAGGATGAGATGTGTGCATGATAGGGCAGTGAGGGGCTGTGAAGATGTGGCCAGCCGGCGGCATCTAGCACAGGGCCCAGCTCGGGCACGGAGCTGTATCAGCACAGCCATGGGAGACCACGGCTCCCACCATGCTTTTGGCCAGGCTCCCTGCCTGGTGGCTTGAGCAAGCAATGCTGCCTTCATTTGTTGAAGTAGGTAGTGGAAGGGTAGGAGCTCTTCTTACTGGTTTTTAAATTTCAATTTTAATTTCTTGGATTGCTTCTGGGGAAGGATGTGTTTCTCTTCAAAGCTGTTCTCCCTAATAAGTTCTTGTTTGGGGATTGACTGGTGAAAATGATTGAGATGGCGTATGTGTAGGTAGCTTGTGCCTGGAGGGGTGGTTTCCCTGCTTACCTGAGCTAGCAGCTTTATTAACCCTGCTGTAAGTCATTCTGACAGACCCGGTTCCTTGATGTCTGCTGAGATTTGAGCTCTTTGTGCCAGTTATTTTAAGCAAAGAGAAAGGAGGAAAGAAATTCCTCTATTCAGGCATAAAGCTATATCCCATAGTTTTGGAAAAGGCCCACAAAGGTATTAAGAAAGTTTTTGACTCAGATAAAGCACTTCCAGCCTCCGAGAAACATGTGCCATGTCTCAAGAACTCTGGAGAGGCTCAGAAACATTTGACCCTACCTATGTCAGGGAGCTGTGTCTTAAAGCCAAGGAAGCTGTTGGAAAGCTGTTTTGAAACTGAGTCTCACCATATGCTAATGCTCCCTTGAGTAGGAGACTCCTTATTCATGCAGAAAATTATCCTAAGGAGAGAAAACCTGGTAACAGGGAAATACTCTTCATTGCGAAATCACTAGTTGGGCTTTTTATGCGCCCTGTGTTTCCCTGGTGGATGTGTTCCTGACCGGCATGTGGCTAGTGGCCTCAGTAATATGCCTGCTCTAGGAAGAGCCACCCTCACCCATGGAGCCCTGGTCTGGGGGCAGCTGTCCCTGTTATTCCAGCCCCAGACCGCTCCGAAAGGCCAGGCTGCCAGTTGTGTCAAATAGTTGGTTGACACCATGACATGAACGAGCACCCTTGGGGAGTTTAAGACAAACTCTCTCTAATTTGTGTTTCAGGCACAATGTTGACTCTGGTCACCATAGAATTGCTAGCAAGTTTGTTGTCTGCAAATATGTATATATGTATATCTATATCTGTATATATGTATGTTTTATATATATATATACATATATACATATATGTATACATATACATTTCCCAAGCATCCATTTGGCTGTCAGCCTGGTGAATGCCACTGTTCTGGGAGTGTGCCGTACCATGTCAGCTGTTTCACCTCTACCTCTGCAAAAGTTAGTGACCATGCTTTGTCCTGTTTTCTCCTCTGGGATTCTGGAAGATCCCTAATGAGCTGCTTTAACGAATGCTTTCTCAGTTTCTAACTCCACCTTCCTTTCTAGAAACGCGAAGGCCTCCTTCAAACCACTCATGTGACAGAGGAGCTGACGACTACAACAGAGTAAGCAAAAAATATTTTAGCTTCAGAGTGTGTCTGTGGTGCATGATGTTAGACCATTTACAAAGACAAAAGAGAGATTTAACCTTTCCCCTGCCCCTGCTAAATTAACAAAATCCCTTAATGTGCTTTTTTAACTGTATAGAAATAACTTAGTCTCTGGAAATATGTTACAAAGGAGAAAAGTATCTTGTGTTACAGAAGCGTTTGACTGAGTAGTTCATTGAAAGTGAACTTTGAGGGCTTTTTATTCCCCCCCTGCCTTCTGGAGGTAACCATATATAACTTAATTTCTGCCCAGTACTGTTGACTCTGTCAAGTGAAGGGTCATTGCAGGTATTTTTTAGTTTGGCACAAGACAATTCTTTGAATTACCTCCCAAAACTGAAGTGATACCCTGCTAAAATTGTAAGGAGAGATGATCTCTGTTTTCAATAGCACCTCAGGACTAGAGCTCAGCAAAAATAAAATAAATAAATAAACCTCTTTCCTCTCCAGGCTTTGCAGTGGATTACTTTTGCTTTATGTTTTTACAGTCCTTTTTATAAGGAGAAGGCTAGACATGCATTTTGGCTGCAAATAAAAGCTGAGATTTTCCTTTGCATGGCCTGAAGGCAACTCTTCTAAGAGGGGCTTACATGAGAGCCCTCCTTCAGTTTATCAGTGTATTGGCTCCCTGTGGAGTTGGCTCAGCTTTCCATGACTTTGAAGATAAATGAAGTACCATGTGGCTAGCTCAGTGGGGAAGATCTTTCAGATGGAAACTCTCAAAAATGAGATCATAACATCTCTGTGTGGACATTGAAGATCTCATAGTGTTTTTTGTAGGATCAGAGCTCTGCCTCGGGTTTGTGGGCCAGAATTCCTCCCCTCACTCCTGTACGCTTGAACAATGTAGTTAGCTTGTCCTCTCCTTCAGATGTGGTTTGTAAGATGTGATCTGCAGAGCAGGGTTTAAATATTTTTTAGCAAGAAAGATGTTTATAGATTTGCATGTGTGTTTATACATGTATTTTATTAAGTTACTTAATATTACACAATGTTAAGAGGTTTACTGCTTAATGTGTTGCATACCCAGTTATAAGTATTGCTACAGAAAATGCAGTACTCAGCAGAATCCAACATTGATTGAATATTTTCAAATTCCTCTGTGCAAATTGGGGCTGATAAACATCTGCATATGTCACTGGCTCTGTATATAATTCATATGTGGCAGTTTTATTTACATAATGTCCAGATATGATGTATGTTTTCTTCCTTCAGAGAAAACAGATTAAGGTTAGCTAGAGTTAGGTAGCTCCTTCTGAGCTGTGGTGTAGTTCCTGATGACTGTGTTTGTGGAAACTGTACACAGAAATACATTTATTAATTCACTCTTCATCATAAAAATAGTTATACATAATAGTTATGTATAAAACATAATTATGCATTTCCATTTATTTCAAATATATCTCCCTGACACCACTGGTGGTCTGCTGGGGACATTCCTGCAGCACGTTGGGTCTGGTCTGTGGCGTGCTCAGCCTCCTGACTTGGTAGGAGTGGTTAGCTCTCGGCATGTTGCAGGAAAAGGCCTGTAAAGCCCATGGTCTGGTCTTTTTGAAGTGATTATTCATGAACTAACCCAATATTTTTGAATGCTCTGTCTTGCAGGATGATGATGGGAAGATTTGGTAAGTAACGAAGTTGACGCTGATAATTTTTTTTATGTCAGGTGCAGAAACCTTGTCTGTTTTCCTTCAGCAGATCAAGACAGTGCATTGAGCAATTCTGTGGGGTTGGAATGTATTGCGGGGGCAGCTTTTGTTACTCCACACAGATGTGAAGCTTAATGGGTAGAACCAGATCATGAAGTCTACTGCTTGCGCTCTTTAGACTGTTGTCTCTGTTGATTTGTTTTAATTTGTAAGTAATGAATAGTGAAAATGCTGCACGAGGCAATATTTCCTAGTACTATATTTAGTGGTTTTACAGTAAAAATCTTTCCAACTCTCACCTATAAGAGTTACGCTTTCTTCATAGTGTGACCATTTAATTTGTATATGAATGAATTAATGAAGATTACTGAAGCGAAGGTGTATGGTATGAGGTCTAAGAAAGCTGTTTATCTGTCTGCTTTCAGCAACCAGTCAGCCCTCTCTTAGTTCCCTTGCATGGAATAGCTTATCTGCTCCATGCTGACTGGGTTTTAGAGTTTAGACCTTACCAACCGTAGACCTGGTCTTCTAAATAAAAACTAGGGTTTTTTGGTGTTGCTGCCAAGAAGTTTCTCTTTTTGCATTTAGTTGGTTAGTGGCATTCACTTCTTCTCACCAAAGAGATGTGGGCTCCTGTAAAGGACTGTGTGTGATGAAGAGCATGTCATTTAGTTTCTCTGTTCTCCAGTTATAATATATGAACGTTACCATTTCTCCTCTTGCATAATATCTACATTAATAATTAAGGTATTTGGCAAATATGTAATATCTGGGGGTTATAGGGGTTAAATAATATAAAATAAATAACATATCTTTAGATTTTGATAATCTGAAATTCAGGAATCTGGATAATAAATATTCTTATTTATCAATACAAAACTGATAAAATGTGTTCTGTAAATAAAAATAATTTGAACTTGGAAAAACTGTTTAAAACTATGTTGAAAATTTTTAACAGCTTAAAACCAGCACACTTTCCCAGATTTTTAATGCTTTTTTGTTTTTTTGTTTTTAAATGCAAATGTTATTGATTAGATTTCTTATTTTTTCTTGTTTTACCTGATGATGACAATTGTCATCCAGAAAACTCAGTGTTTGGAAAATTTTAGTCAGCCCAGAGCTGCCACAATGTCAAATGTTACACTAACATAGTCAATTTTAGTAGATTTTAGATTGGGTTAGATATTGTTCTAGAATGGTTCAAAGGTCTGAACATAGTTTAAATCTTCATACTGTGTGTAAGCCTTGCTCTTCATATACTGCTGAATCAGATTTTTAACTTGTGTTCAGTTTTAAGCTTTACAGAAGTCAGGGGTACTACCACTAATTTTAAATTAACCAAATGAATATCTTATTTTTGACGCTGAGTGGTGGATGCAACCATAGTTATCACTGTAGCTGTGGTGCACCAAAACCAGGTGATGTTTCAGTGGCTCATTGTTTAAGCTAGGATTGGGATATAGTTAAAGTTTGTGTTTCATTTTAATTTTTCTCCCATCCACATGTTTTATGTGGCAATTAGGAATGGCAGAAAAGGGAAATCAGTGAATGGTATGCTTCATTTCAGTTACCTCTAAAATTCCCAAGAGAGTTCATTCTGACATTTAGTTAGGCATCAAAATAGGGTGATAACTTCTAGCTTGAGTCCATTACGTGGCTTTCTCAGAAAGACCTTTAAGATTGGAGTCTGCTTCCCATACTTGACTGTTGGAGGTGTATTGATTTTTTTCTTCTTTCCCCTACAACCAGAACGCGATGCCTTTGACACACTTTTTGATCATGCACCAGACAAACTCAGCGTAGTCAAAAAGGTAAAAAATAAAATTCAAGTTTTATTTTCTACATTGCTTTTTTTCTTACGCTTTTGGAAAGGTATCAAAAAAGATCTGGAATATAGTAGAAGAGGATTCTGACATAATGAAAAGGGTGTTTATCCCCCAAAGGTCACTGTTGAAAGCCAGGTCATACTTGGATTCATTGGCTTCAGCCAGGCTTGTCTCATTACTCTAGTTTTATTGGCCAAGGTTTTCCTAGGTAGTGCTGCTCGATTCAATCAAAATGATGCAGGTTAGAAAAAGCTGCTCTGCAAAGTATTCACAGTGGGACAGATATTCTGACTGGACAATCCCACAGGTTTTTATACCCCAGAAGCTGTCCTGCAGCGAGGAGGGGCTGGGCTGCAGGCTCATGAGGGGCTGATGGTGGTGACCCCTTTGCTTGGCTCAGCAGCTGCCGGAGTCCTGTGTGTGGCTTCAGCCTCAGTTTCCTGAGGAAGCACTCACTGTTTGGTTTTCAGCCCATTTTTGCACTAAAGATGGTCTTCCAGAACTGGAAGATGTTTTCCACAGTACCCTGAAATGTCATTCACTCTTAAATATGTTTGCTAAATGTAAAGCTTTTACAGAAGAGTTGCTTTTGTCCCAAGGGCTTTTAACCTTAATTTGTATGGTCCTCTAGTCTCTCCTCCAAGGCTGAACATCATTGCAAAAACACTGAACTGTATCCAGGCGTATGCTTGACATGGCGCTTTGTGCTAGGCGGAGCTGAGAGGTAAAGTAGCTGTTGATCTCTGTCAGCTCCTGTTAGCTTTAGAGAATGCATAATGAAGAGACTCCATGTTGCTCCATCAGTTTGTTCCAACCTGGCTGTTAAGCTATTTATTAGAACAGGAGTATGCAAAGAGAAGCATTTTAATTTGTCCTTTCACTGTGTATGAAAGAGAGGAAGTATGCATTTAAAATAATGCTTTGAAATCTCTGAAAGATTTTATCTTTCCAGTCTGAAATGTCTTCTAGAAAAGTGTTTCTAAAGTTGATAAAGAATTAAGTTAACTCTAGCCTCACAATAAAAGTGTTAACACCCAATTCTGTGTCCCTTTTGGAAGCATGGAAGTGTTGTAAGCAGGCTGGCGGATCTCTGTGCTTCAATACGCTAGCACTTATCTGGCTCATAGTAGCAGGGTCATGCATGTCTTCTTCCTGCAGGGATAGAAATGCCAGACTGTGTTACATCCTGACTTTAATTTGCAAATTGATACGCACACATCACTCCAGGAACAGAGGTGTGTGCAGAACCATTTACTGCTGTCATCTCTTGGGAGCCAGCTCAGTGCTGCTGATGCCTTGCTTGCAGTCAGTGGATCTTCTCCAAGAACCTGATGAGATTAGTGTGGACAGTAAATGTACCTACTGCTTGCTTCATCTTCACAAAGAACCTGCAGTAGAACGAATGTCATCACAGCTTTTTCCCATGACACTGAAGTATGCTTTTTGTGCTGGGAAAAACAACTAGTAAGCTGTATGTAATAGCACCATCTGGTGACTTCTGGCATATGGTGCAACAAAAACGACTATACGAGCGAGTTGTTTTCAGTTTTATGTACTTATTTGTGCAAAAGCAAATAGCACACATGCATATTTATTGAGCTTGAAAAGATGTCTTAATGGATTGTGTTAACCTTTTCACATGGCCACTGGCTGTAGTTTCTAACATCTCTGGTTCTGGTGTTTTCTTTTATAGTCTCTGATCACCTTTGTGAACAAACACTTGAATAAACTGAATTTGGAAGTAACAGAGTTAGAAACACAGGTAGGAAGCTTTGTCTTTTTGTACGTAGTCTAATGGTGTAAATTGCAAATACAGGCCCTTGCTTCATAAAACCTTGTTATGGAACTGTTTTGTTTTGGCCATGTTAATTTATGGGGTTGGAACTCTGTATTTTAAGTAGCAGTGACATTCACTGGTGCTTGCTTCCTCTACTCACATTTTCACATGCTTGGTATTGCTGTTGATTTGTATTATAAGGAGAAATTCTTGGATATTTAATATGGTCATAATAATGACTGTGGAGTGTGGCTGGATTTCAGGGCAGCTTGTCTCTCGGATCAAAGTGGAGTGCTGCAAAGTGGTTGCTATAGTTGTGCGTGGATGGTGGGTTGTGTCTTTTCTAGCTGTGAGAGTTCATGATGAACTGATAGGAGCTTTTAGTAGCTGGCTGACAGGCTTTCAGGAGGAGTGTGGACGGCAGTGTGCAGTTCATCATAGAGATATCAGTGCTAGCTTTGGTCCCATCAAAGTGGGACTGGAAACAATTTTGCTGTTGCAGCAAAGGCCTTCATATCCTCCTCTTTACCCTGCTATCTTGTGAGCACACGCACTGTGCTTGCTTCTCAGCAGTGTGGATTAGTGACTTGAAGCTCCTGTACTGCAGTGGCTTGACTGCCAGTGGTATCCAGGTTAGTTTGTTTAAAGCAAGTGGAGATGTTGGTACATTATCTTGCACGGGTTAATTCTGTAACAGTAGCTGATAGGCTTCCTTGTTTTGCACAGGATATGAGAGGGGAAATAATGCTACCAGATGTAGGGAGAAAGCCTTGTATCCTGTAATGGATATTTTTTTCCCTCTAGAGAACTGACAAGAAAGCACCTCTATCAACAGGCTCCTAAGAACAAACTGATTTAGCTTGCTCAGCTGCACTGGTGATTGCAAGGGTTTAGGTGAATCCAGGAGCAGATGAAACAAAGCCTTAAATGCTTGTTACGTTTGCTGTCTGTTCCATGCTGTGCCTGACAGGAACAGTCTGTGACTCCTGAACCATTTTACTTTTCTGTGCTGGCAAACAACAGTGGTAGGAATCAAAGTACATAATTTGGGCCAAGCATTCTTTGTTCTGCTTGCTTATGAATGCTTATTTGAAAACAGATGCTTTAACCTAGGAATGTCATCAGTATTTCTGTTTAGTTTGCAGATGGTGTTTACTTGGTTTTACTCATGGGTCTCCTTGAAGACTACTTTGTTCCACTTCACAACTTCTACTTAACACCTGAAAGTTTTGATCAAAAGGTAGGTAGAAATTCCAGGTTATATTCTTTTTGCCTTATCACCACATTATATTTTCCAGTCGTGTCCTTTCTCTTTGTGCCCAGTAAATTGGAACCTGGTACTTTCTTCTGCTCAAGAGATGTAGCAAATATGCACCAGCTGTGACACTTGATAGTACCACTAAAAGTTACTTGTGAAATGAATGGGTTGTTTCCCTCTACTCTGCCCTGGTGAGACCGCATTTGGAATATTGTGTTCAGTTCTGGGCTCCTCAGTTCAAGAAGGACAGGGAATTGCTTGGAAGAGTCCAGCGCAGAGCCACAAAGATGATTGAGGGAGTGGAGCATCTCCCTTATGAGGAGTGGCTGAGGGAGCTGGGTCTCTTTAGCTTGGAGAAGAGGAGACTGAGGGGTGACCTCATTCATGTTTATAAATTTGTAAAGGGTGAGTGTCGGAAGGAAGGAGCCAGGCTCTTCTCTCTGATGTCCAATGATAGGACAAGGGGCAATGGGAGCAAGCTGGAGCATAGGAGGTTCAATCTGAACATGAGGAAAATCTTTTTTACTGTGAGGGTGACAGAGCACTGGAAAAGGCTGCCCAGAGAGGTTGTGGAGTCTCCTTCTCTGGAGATATTAAAAACCAACCTGGACATGTTCCTGTATGACCCAGTCTAGGTGATCCTGCTTTGGCAGAGGGGTTGGACTGGGTGATCTTTCGAGATCCCTTCCAACTCCCAATGTTCTGTGATTCTGTGATTCCATATAGTTAAGCAAGAAGAGTAGATTGTTACTAGCATCAAATGACACATATAGGTCATGAATATCCAGAATGAATAAATCAGTACTAAGTGCTTTGTACGCCATAGTAATTTGCATAGTCAAAGTGATTTATTAAATTGTAGTACTGCCTGAAGTGTTTTTGTGCACAGGGATGCCTTATTGTGCTAGACAGCAGGGCTGATGCCTGGCCTTGCCTAGTATGTACTATGCAAAAATAGACAAGAAAGACAAAAGGTGAGAGATAGGAAGCTCTGCTTTATCTGCATCCTATACACTGGTATTGACATGGAGATAGAGCTTGCTTCTTCCCAAGGTCACAGAATGTCATCCCTAAAAACTGCCCCTCATCTCATTAGTATCAGTTGCCTAATACCCATTACTTATCCCTCCTGCCAGGGAGGGAGCATGCAAAATATTGCCTGTCTGAAGTCAATCTGTGAGCACAGACATCTGGTTCTGTGCCCAGTTCTTGGCAGGATCATTGCCAACGTTGCCAACTTTAACTTTTGAGAGAATGTGCTAGCTTGTCTTTTTTGGATATTTCTTTCTGTTTGGTAAGGAGTGAATGACTTGCTGCTGAAAAGTATCTTAGACAAAATGAGCTTAGAGGAAGAAGAGTGGATTCTTTGCAGTCATAGATTATCTTACTCTTACTCAGGGTATTAGAGACAGAAAGAGGCAAAATAAGTGTCTTGCTTTTAGCCCCACACTTGCCCCATTGTCCTGTGGGCCCTTCCTAGTGTTAATGATTACAAGAGTGCTTAACACATATCGTATTGTCATAACCAAAAGTTTGACTCTTTCTGCTGTTGTTCCTGGATGTATGTGCACATCTGTGTATATTCAGTGCCTGGTGCCAGAATACTCTGAGCCTGGTTGTGCTGGAGTAATGCATCTGCCCTCTGCTTTTTATTCTGCCAGGTTCTGCAGTGGAGGGGATTCAAGTGTTGACTGAGCTTGAGCAGGAGATGACTAGGTCAGGAGAGGAGACATTGGCAAAAGTTAGAAGATGGCTTTATAAGGCAAGGGTTGTGGGTGGATTTTTCATAATGACTTCAGTGCAGATTGTTACTGTCAAGCACCCTCAGCAATATTACCTGCTTTCTGAGGGATCGGACTTCATCATCGATAGAATAAGTTAGCTTTGCTTGGGTTGATCACATCAACAATACAAGAGAAAATGGAGCTGTGCCAAAAGAGTGCTGTTACAGACCCAGACTAATGTGCTGAGCCTGCTGCTTCTACAGGTTATATAGGGTTTGTTGATTTCCTAAGGAGGTTACCAGTCACTATTTGGGAGCTTAAAGGGGCTCCCTGAAATCAGGAAATCAGGCTCTGGCATGAGGGGCTTCTTTAAGTATTAAGTTTGTGAAGAGGATGGGGATTAGTTCGTTTTGAAAGTTATATGCTTTACAGGAACTTGATAGAGAAGAGGGGAAAATGGTTATCTATTACGTCTTATACAAGCTCTCCTGTATAGCTTTCTGTTGTTTTTTTTTTTATTTAGCATCTTGAATTTTACCCTTTGAAGAAAGGCAGAATGCTGAGTTGTAGCCAGCACCTGCTCAGTTGTGATTTTGTTGTTAAAGGTTTAAAATTCATAAAGATTATCCAGTATCCGTGAAGTAATGTATTGTTTTTTTTGTGGAGACTCTGCCTTGAGGAAAGGGGATTTGTAAATCAAGGAAGGAGAGGTAGACCTTGTGTTTTTGGAAAGGGTAAAATATTTACATCTTGAAAGTGATTGGTTTTGTCACAATAAATGAGGAGGAACTGTAGCAGGTAAAAAGAGATTAATAAAGTCCTGAGCAATAAGTGCCAGTGAAAGGGGCCTTTCCTCCTTCTTGTAGGGGAGCTTTGTATGCGTAACTCCCTGATTTTCAAGATGAGTAGCTTTAATTAAATCTCTCCTCCTTGTTATGTATCTCCAGAACTGTCATTTTCAGCAACAAAAATGCACAGAATTCATAATCTAAATTACCTTACTTAAATTTCAGTAAGCGTGGATGAGAAAGCTTCTATGCAGACCTCTTTAAACCATAATGTTCGCTCCTCAAAGGAGAGATCAAAAGAAGACACCCACTTTCTTAGATTTTTTGTTTTTGTCCATTTTCTTTTCTCTGACTTTATGTTCATAAATGATCCTTGCTCAGGAAGCATTTTCTGCGCAGTTATGCCTAGCTTGTTTTGCAAGTTTCCTACACAGTCTGTCAAGGAACTGCCACTGCCAGGCATTTTGCTAACCTTCATTAGAGAAACTTAATTTGACTTTTATCTCTGTTTTCAAGTAGAGGAAGCCAAAGCACCAAGAGACTAGGGATTAGCACAAGGTCATGCAACAAGCAGCCTGGCTCCTTGATGATGTGATGATGTTGCTTGGTATGCAGCTGATAATAATAATGCAGAAAAGACTAACGTTGTTTGAAAATAAGTCCACTTAGTGTCCTTATTTCTTCTTTCTTACACACCCATACGTATTTTCTCATCTCTATTCAGTTATGTCACTTCTGTTACATTCCCTGTTGCCAGGATGGCAAGAGATCTTGCCTTGTAGTCAGAATTGCTGGTCTGAGGTACAGGCAGGAGGAACTCAGCAAAAAGCAGCTCTGTTGTAGTTGTTACTGGGAGCTCTCTGGCCTCTGCCGTGGAGACTGAGACTGGGTCTTAGTGAGATGTCCCGATTCATGTGGTTCCCAGTCATGTTTTACAACTGAAATTTGGAAATCTTAAATTACTTCTTTTGCGTCAAAAGTTGAATATCTGCCCTATAGTGATACAAGCTTTCATTTCGTGATACAAGCTTTCATTTCTTAGTCTCTCACATGTACTTCCTGCCATGCCTAAGAATTATCAATCTTTATGTCAAGTATAGAGAGAATAAAGCATTTTAAAAATTTGATTAAAGGTTTTTAACACCTATATAACTTTGAGAGTCTAAACACTTTATCTCTTTCAGGTCCATAATGTTTCCTTTGCTTTTGAGCTGATGCAAGATGGAGGACTGAAGAAACCAAAAGCTCGCCCTGAAGGTACAGACAAGCTGTGTGGCTTTAAACAGTGTATAAAGACAGAGCAGCAGGTGCATTTCAAGTGCAGCTCCATTTGAAGGCAGAAGCAGTAGTACTACAAAGTAGAGCTGTAAATGCGCCCCTTGGCAATTTTCCAAAGGATTCATCGTCTGTGCCTGGGGTGTATCCTTACCTGTGTTTCTTGTCTGGAATAGATTCACTGAAGTGTGCGAGTCTAGCTTCAGTGAATGATCCAAGAGCAGTTCAGTGCTATATTACAAATTCAGCTGGTATTCTCCGTAACAATCCAAGCAGGAAGCTTTTAGTCGTCTAATTCTCATAGTTCTTACAGTTAGCCCTCGTTTGGATTCTTGTGATCAGATTTCAGTGATAGGTAACTGAAAGGCTTTGGGGTTTTTTTTTAGGCGATCTGGTAGCAAACTCTCTTCTTGATTTATGTGCGCCTGGGAGTCAGAACTAAGAAGTGTAAAAACTGAGTTTTTTCCTTTAAAGTTTCTGAACCTTGAAATTAATTAATGATGAGGTCTGTGTTGTTGCTTGCACTAGGGATAAAAAGAGGAATTAAAAATTTATGACTGCTAAATGAGCAATTTTTATCCCTGGATGTTACAAGCTATATATATGTTAGAGGCTTGCGCAGAACAAAGAAAAATAAGGAGCCCCCAAGAAATGTTCAGTCTTACTTAAAATGAGAAGTGGTGATAGTAAATAGATTAATAAATAGTGGAGCTGGTCATAGTGGGGGAAAAAAGCAAAGAACAACATTAAATGCTTATATATCCTGTCAGTGCTGTTCTTTTAAATTTGGGGATTAAAAGTGCTCCTGAAGAATTTGGTGAAATAAGACACTAACTTCAGAAAGTAAAGGAGTGTTCTGAGTATTGGAGCTGAGTCAGTGGGTAAGGAAGCTGGAGAAATAGGAATACACTGGAAGGGTTAAAGAGACTGCAGTAGGAGACCAGGTAAGCCAGATAAGCCTGTTTCGAGAGAGAGAAAATGTTGGAAACCTGCAGAAAACTCCTCTAGTTGAAAGCTTGTCAATTTTTTTTGGTTTTGTTTTTATTGGTTGACCTTACAGAGGAGATTACCTCCCATAAGGCTGTCTTATATCCTTACACTATTGTGAGTGTTAGAACACTATAGCAGATCTTTTGTTTGCTCCGGACAAGGTGGACAGATTCAGTAAGCAGCAGAATATGTTTAAGTGTTTTACTGATGCAAAATTAATTATTAATAGAAGTTAGAGAGCCAAATTAGCTCATACAACATTCCTCTTTGCTTTTTGCTGCTGCAGGATGTACCGTCTCTTGTGTGTATTTCTTCCTTTCCTGTGTGTGTGCCCGTTCCCGCCAGCAGCAGTTCACAGCTGCCGGAGTGAGTGTGCTTGTGTCGTGTGTGTGGCTGCAATTGCTTGTAAAACTGACTGTTTCTTCTTGAATAGCTGCTCCTGTGGAGAGGACAGGAACATCTCAGGCTTTGCCTGTCACTGTAGTCTCATCGAATCCTCTGTAGGGTCTTGACAGTCAGTACAGTCATGTAATAAATGTTTCTTAGAACATGAATTCATTTTGTCATAGGCTCTGATGCTCTGCCAAAGGTTATGTGTATAGTATCCTCTGTTAAGGCCATACTGATCTAGTGTTCATTCCTAAATAGGCTGGAAAACCTGTTAGGTGAATCCATGTCCTTTAGTGTGAATTGGGTAGTAGAAGCCTCTTGAATTAGTTGTAGAATTTTCATGTAAAATGTTGTCTAGTACAAAACATCATAATTTTTATTTCTGTAGCCCATGCTTTCTGCAGTGCTTACAAGAAAGAGGTCTTGTTTAATATGTTAGTATGTCTTTGTGCAGGTAAAATACGAAAATAGGAGCATACAGGACAGCTCATCTTTGTTTTCCTCCAGCCCAATTCAGTAGATTGAGCAGAAGCAGAACTTGATGCTGAGTTATTGCTGCAAAAGTGTGCTGTAGTGGATTCATTTATTAGCCTCTAAAGAGGCTGTTATGGAGTATGACAGTTTTAAATTCTTGGAATATTTTAAACTATTTTGATGATTTATGGCCACTTTCATGTAACATTTTATTAGTTTTTGTTAGTAATGTTATGACTGTGCTTCATATCAAAATAAGATATGGAGGCTGAGAATGTGCTTATTCCTGGGAATGCCTGTTAGACACTGATCAATAGGGAACGCTGTAATCGCCCACACAGGGAGGATACTTCTCACACCATTGTACTCTTTAATGCAGCTGACAAAGGCATAACAAGGTCTGAAAGTTAGGAAAGTGTCAAACCAGAATTACAGTATAACTTTTGCAGCAGTGAAGGTAAGTAACCATCAGTCTGAATTGTCAAGGGTTGGAGGTAGAATTTCCACCACTGGAAGCTTCAAAAAGAAAAAAAAACCAACAAAGAAAAGCATGTAATGTTTAGCTTGTATTTTAATTCAACCACAGGCTGGTTTTTAAGCTCATTGCAGGATTTCCAAGGTAAAGTTCTCTAAGGACTGTGCTGTGCATAAGATCAGACTTTGGGACCACAATAGTTTCTTCTGACCCTAAATTTATGCGTCATTCCACTGCCAAAGAAAAGAGTCAGGTCCATTCCTTCTTTTAGTGATGGGGCCTCTCATACCTCTCATTCCTGAAGACAATCACCAGGGGTGATCAGCAGCAGGTACCCAACTCACATTGCTGCTGGAGATTAGTAGGAGTTGGCCTCAAATGCCTCCAATGAGGGCAGATGGATGATACCTGCCCAGCACAGTTGCTGCAGGTCTGGGTCCCCTTCCAGCTCCTGCTTGTGCTCTTTTTGGTGCCCTTGGCTTTTCTGGCACTTCGCAGCCTCTTACTCCCAGCTGCTTTCTCCCTGGGACATACCCTGGTTTCCCAGCTGTGCTTCTAGCTTCCGGCTATGTTCCTGCTCTACCCTCCAGATTCTTATGTCTCTCTACTGGCACCTTGATCTTGAACTGATGTCAGCCAGAGGCAGGAGCTGAACCTTGCAAGACTTGATCGCACTGATTTTTGTTGTCAGCTGTGATGAACGTTATGGTGGCTCAGGGAATGGACCCATCCTGCTTTCAGTGGGAAGCTGAAAACGGGTGGCATGGGGGAAAGAAAACCATTTGGGAGGAATGGGGCAAATACACACTACAAATCTCTGACCACTACAAAGCTGACTGGGCCCTTTTTTGGCATTTTCATAGTGGCAGCACTATTTTGTTTCATTGTTTAGCAAACAAAAGTGACTGTCAGCATCAGTGGGTCAAATCTGCTGATAGTTGTCTCTTCTCCAGGTACTTGCCTTGATTTTCCAACTTCAGAAGTGCACAACTATTACGAAGTGTTATTTCCCATGGCTAAGTTTACATTTTAGATCCATCTCTGAGGGAACTGGGTCTTGTTACAAAGGAACCAATGCTGATTTTGGCTGTTACCTTACTGAAAATGCTATGATAGTAAGGAACTTTCCATGATACCTAGAAAAACTAGAAATATGTTTCATATTTTAGATATCTCTATTGTCAGAGTATATTACTTCACAGCAGTTAGGATCTTTCCTTTCTTTGGGGCAGAAGCAGATTCTTTTGCAAATAAAAAATAAAGAATCCTGAAATACGTAAAATAATACAGGAAAAAGTGTAGAAAGAAAAGTTACAGAATTGACTGAAAAAATCAGTGTAAGGGTTAGAGTATTATCCAGTATGGGGTAGAAGAGAAGGGTGAAGAGGTCCTGGCAATGATTCTTCAAAACAGGCAGTAGGTATTTCCCTGGGACCTCACATTACTTGTACTTAATCTGTTAACTGTTTGCTATCTTCCTAGTTCTTTGAATTATTTTAAATTATTTCTTCTTCCTTACTTCTGCTTCCATTCATATTTTTTACTGTGTATTTTTTGTTTTCTCCTCCTCCTTTCTTACATATTGTATCAAACCTTTCTTTCCACCTCTTCAGCCTTCTCTGTGCTATGCCTCTGCCCATAGTCCCTGGATTACATGTCTGTGGTATTTCCTGGCATTTTATTATAGTCATAGGTTGGGAGGTGTTAGCAGAACAGCATTTTGTTGAGAACTGCTCCAAACCTGTTCCCTGGCCTCGCATGTTAGGAAGAGATATTAGATAACGGAAAGCTTTGAGTCTGCTACAAGAATTCAGGCTTTGTTTATTTGTGGACTGTGTCATTGCAGAGTTGTGGATGTGTGAGGTTCAGTATCTCATGTGATATGTGTGGCTACTTGTTCCCTGCTTCCGTGGCCAGTGAAGTCGTCAGTGGTATTTCTCAAAGCCTTTATCCCAGGTCTCAGTGAGAAGTAGGCTTTCTCTGCGACCATATTTAGATGAGGAAAGGAATTATCCTTCTTCAGTTTCCCAGAGAAGTTAGCTGTGACTGTATTACTGTGAAGGTGTTTTGTGGACACTTCTTAAAAAGCTTGACTTGGGGAGGTGAGAAATCTGTGTGGTTTTTTGTTGCTGATCCCACTGACTCAGAGATGTGGGGACTTTTGTTCCTTTGAGGACAAATGAGGGAGAACAAAAAGTGAATTAAGGATTTCTCATTTTCTTCCACAGATGTTGTCAACTTGGATCTGAAGTCTACCCTCAGGGTTCTATACAACCTGTTCACAAAGTACAAGAATGTTGAATGATCCTGAAAGCTGCTGAGGCCTTCATCCTTCGAATCTCCTTAGGCAGAAATTATAATAAACACACCCTCTGCACGCTCCCTTTGTGCCTTATGCTATACTTCATGCACTCTTTCTACAGTTGATTTGGTCTCTCTGTAGCTGTGTATATTACAATCCCACTGAAAATAATGCATGTGTTGTATTCTCTGTGTTACTTGAAAATGTGTAGATATTTCACACTTTTACCAGAAGATGCTGTTGAATCTGTTGTTTGCTATCGTCAACAAATGTTCTTTTGATAAAGGAAATATACCACTAACTGATGAGCGGGGAAAACATGAGACCTTCCTCATGGCTGGAGACTCCTTGATTCTATAGTAGACTTTCTTTTGCATACTCCTTGGGTGCCACTGCCATTTGATGATTTACCAGGCTTAAATGTTAGCAATAGGAAATCAGCATTGGAATTTATTTAGAAGCTGAGCCTTTTCTGATAAATAAGGTTTTTAATGTTCTGTTGGTTGGGAGGGACTGAGGGGAATTACAGGCACTATCTGAAGCTACATGGCACAAGCTTCAGTTTTTGTTTTAGCCTCATACTACTCAGTGTTATTTCCATTCAGTGTTTACAGAATAGGCCTTGCAATGTGATGACTAGCCAATTTTTTCAGGTCTGTTTTTTATTTTGTCTCCTTTCCAGGATAAATTTGGTTGCTAGAGCCACTGTCATCCATTAAGCATGCAGTTCAGTCAGGTCAGTCAGGAGCTGGTCAAATAGGTGCAGGATGGATTAATGCCTTTTGCCTCCAGTCCTTTCTGAAATGTATATGGGGAATAGTGAGTTTGGCAGTTTAAAGGCTGACTCTTCATTTCACATAGCTAAGTTAAAGGGTCAGATTCATTCCTGTTAGAGTTACTGGCAGCTATATAGTCCTGGGGATCAGTCTTTTATAAACAGAGTTTTACATATTTTCTTTCCTAAAGAGTAAAACTGAATTCCTGTATAAATAAGAGCTTGCCTTTACTTGTGGGTTGCACTGGGCTATGCATGACACGTGGTATACATAGTGCAAGCCAATGGTTAGCACTCAAATGTGAAGCTTTTCAGTGATCAGTTCTGTTTTAAACTAATTTCATTGAGTTGTCCTGTGCCATCCCAAGAAATAATCTGCTAGGCTCTGGCCTAGTCCTGTAGTCTTTTAAGATGCTATGGATTTTAGTGAGAATCTGTTTTATAAAAGGATTGCTAGTTTTTTCTGGTAGAGTTCAGTTACCTCATAGTACTTAACAGGTTGCATCTGTGGAGCTTTTTCCTGGCTGGTGGTGCACAGGTGTAGTGGTGTGTGTAAGGAGGCTGTGCTGGAATGTAAGCAATAGATTTTTGAGGTGAGCTGTACAAAGGAAATGGGAATGTGATTTCCAGAGTAAATTATGTGTGGAATATGCATAGAATAGCACTTCTTTCCTTGGGGTGCACAAGGGAGAGATTTGACTACTGCTTTTACATACCACAGAAGCAACTTTCCTTTTATGGGTAGCCATGTTTTCGTGTGAAACATTAGGCTGAGTGCCCCAGAGAGGAAGTGGGTAGTATTGCTCTGCTCTGTGGGCTTACTTGAGTCCTGTTATAAGTAGGCATCTTTTTTTTATAAAAGTGGATTTCTTATGCCAAACTTTCTTTACCTTTCTGAGTTCAAGAGGAAAGTTGCTATTTCAACGGTCTAATTTTACAATTGGGATTTTCTCCTTCCCTCCTTAAACATTGTTTTTTTAATCTCAGAGGGAGAGGAATGGGCTTCTGCTTCTTTGTTTCATAATTTTGGGTTCTGAGTTCTAGTATCTGATTTATTTGGATCACCTTCTCTCATACCTTCAAAACAAAGATGGAAGGAAATTGCCCTTTCTTTCCATTAAAAATACAGCTCTCATGTACCCTATAAGGTTCTGTGGGGAATCATTGCTTGTCTGTACTTTAGGAGGGAGCTGACCTCTGGCTGTTTATACAAAGCCGAGTACAATTGGACTTAAATTTCAGATGGGGCCACTGGACTCTACCATGATGCTAGCAATTATTACAGAGGAGACTTGCAGAGGCTCCAAGGCCTGGTGGGTCAGCTCTCATGGTAAGTTAATGAAATTGGTCTAACTTTCATGCTGTGAAGTAGGGGTATCATGAGGCTGGAAGGTGATTGAACTGAAAGGTCTCTCAAACTTTTAGTTTAATGCGGTGTTATTTGTGGGAAACAAGTCTGTTAAAGAGCTGTCATTCCACCCACCTCCCTTCAGCTGATGTGGAAGTGCCAATGCTGTTTATGTTCTCTGAGTCACTGGGAAAGACCTCCAGAGAAATCTAGTTTTTGAAACTGCAAGCAATGGTAATATCGAAAGCAAACAGAAAGTAACAAGAGGTGCTTGATAAGAGCAGTTTTGTTTTGGGAGGGAAGATGGCTGTTTCTGAGATGAGGATTTACAGCTGGCATCCTCATTGCATGTGAGCAGATGTGAACCTACCACCAGTTTTGGAAGTGTCTCTGTTTTGTTATATTGTTTCTGGTCACTGCAGAAACCCGAGTCTCTCCTCTACAGCCTGTGGCATGGGTCCCCTTTAGCATTCCTTTCATTAATGTCCCTGTCAGCCAAAACTGCAGGCTTGATGCCCTGGACAGACTGGGGGCAGGTTTCATACCCTGTTTTGTTATGTTTTTAAGTCTGTTGGAAATGTTGCATAGGGAAAATACATTTTTAGTTCCTTAGCTCCTTGCTGTCTAGCCAGGTCACTCATCCTGTAGACGGTGTATTTGTTAAACAGATTGGGAGCAGGGTGGATTTAACTGAACTGGAGGTTCAAGCAGCCCAGTTTACAGGAAGGGCAATGTAAGTAAAGCTTCTCTAAAACACCTTCTGTTGTCATGCCTTCCTCTTACATGTGCACTTCTTTTCTTCTCAAAAAGATAAGTCAGTGTTAAAAATGTTACTCATTAATCCTTTGTGTTACTGGAGTTATTGATATGTTCCCTGGGTGCCAGTGGGATAGATCTGAATCCTGTTGAGTTCATCTGGAATGCTGAATGCTCTGCAGCATTCAAGTGTCCACATTTGTGAGTACTTAATGAATGTCTGTCTTTTCCAGTCCATACAACTTGCCTTTTAGGTGCATCTGCTTGACATACTCCATTCCAGTGAGCTGTTTTACCATCGAAGCAGCCCAGGTGCTCCTCAGCTGCTTTCTGTTTCTCAAGATGAAAAACCAGCAGTGGCAGACTTTTAAAAATCAGTTTAAACCTTATAGGGCTTCTTACCCCCTCTTCCCCACACCCCAGTGATTCCAGTATTCATGTATTTTTTAAGACTCTTTTCTACTCTTTTTAACAGTGTTTACTCTGGATTTCTAACTACTAAAAAACAGCCCTGCAGATAAAATTCCGGACTTGTCATATGCTGGAGATATCCAGCTTTGTGACAAGAGTTGCGTACTGTAAGCAAGTTACAATGCAATGCTATGTTCGCTAAAAATCACAGCAGGAGTGTTGTGCATGGTTTGTGACAGTTGTACTATTTATTCAAACAAACAAATAAATAAATGATAATCACTTGGTTTTCTACATCTTTTTTTTTGCTAAATGGACAAGTCCGTGGGAAGACCTTTTGAAACGTGGGCTTCAGCTGTCTTCTTATCAAGGGTCCTTGGTATATGATGATATATGCACACCTAGCAAAGCAGTGATCTCAGGTTTCCAGCTGTGGTACAGGTGATGAAATTGTATGGGTAGACACAAATTAGCTTTTCTGTAGGGTTCATTAGCCACCTATATGTGCATATATATTGCTCAGCTACTGGACATGTTCAAGTTGTTTACCTTGTTCCTTCCACATGAGAACAGTAACTGAATTACACTCCCTGATACCATTAGAAGGCTTAGGGCCTAGTTCCTCCCCAGCAGCACAGGAGGGAAGCCTCGCATGCCGAAGCCAATCCCGTATGTTTCTGTAGAGCACCTGAGAAGCCAAAAGCCCAAGTAAATGTGGAATGAAACTGAAAATGCCTCTGTGCTCTCCAATAAAGCAAGGCCATGTGGAGAATCAGGAAAATGCATTATCAGAACTTCTTATCGATGGGAGTGCTGTTGATTCCTTGAATTGTTCTTAGTGGCTATTTTTATGCGAGGACCAGGTGTGTGAGGGGGATGTGTGTGGGCATGAGGTGCGCTTTGGGAATGTACAGAAGGATGAGGAGGGAGATGGGCATAAAATCAAATGCAACTCTGATACAGAATTTACTAGTGCTGTTCTACACAAGACTGGATACTTCATGCACTGGTGACATCATCAATTTTTGGAGGAAAAAAGATGCTTGTTCATTGTGTGTGTTTCAGGCTTGTTCTTTTAGCACCAACATGAGTCAGTCTTTCAAGAAAGAAGTCACTTGAAGTTGCCAGTTGAAGTAGGGATAGACCTAGTAATTACAGATTAATTTCCCCACTTTTAATTCTTCCTCTTCCCTCTGACTGCTGATATGAAACTGGATTTGTCCGAAATTGGCAATAAGTTTTTACTTACTACATTTCTAGGCTGTGTCGTGTGCTTCTACATAGGTAAGAAGGTACTCTGAGTCTTTGCTAATTTGATGTAATGTTGTGCTTATCATCTGCTTAGAAAATAAAGTGAAGTTTGCCCTTTGATTAAGGATTTTGGCATAAGTTCTCAGTTACTAAGAATTCATGGCAGCTGGTAATCTGTTTTCAACCCACTTTCCTTTATCCCATTTAGCTCATGAAGAACCATCAGTTCTTGTCTGTAGCATGGAGCTAAACACAGGAGTTGGTCCCTAAACAGCATTAAACCAGATCAGCTTAATTAGTGCGGCTGTTTGCTGTCTCATTCTGGGAGGAGACATTTCATGGAAGACTGCACAGTTGCTTTTTCTTTCTGGAAGAGTTAACAAACATAAGTGGTACCTGAAGGGAATGTCCAGGGAAAGTGGTTGCTGTAGGGAACTTTCCCTCTTTAATCAATGGTGGAAAAGGGAAGGAAGAGCAGCAGCACTTCCTAGTGGAGGTAGCTCTTAGATGAGTATTTTGGGCCCTGGTGTGGCTAAATAGCTCTCTAAGGACAGACGAGTTAATCTCCTGCCTAGCTTTCTCCTTATACGAAGTAGGTAGAGTAGTGCTGATCTGCTTTATAAAATGCTCAAAGGAGCATTAGTAAAAGGTGTAATGTAGCATGATGATTGTGTCTGCTGTTGGCTGGTTTATTACTATATGTAAAGAAAATGCATACTCTGAGTCGCCCTAAAGACACAGACCAGCCAACTGCCATGCCCTGCAGTGCCATGGAGGAATGGTCGTATCTTTCTAGCACTTTCTGGTATTTCAGGAGTGCAGTGTTTACATGTTTCCTGCATTTGTGTTTCAGTTTATTTTAGTCTCCAGCAGGGACCAGGCACACAGACAATTAAGTTCCGGATACGACCTTGGTTTCATTTTTAAGAGAGGTCGGTACCGCGCAGCGCAACTTCCCTCTTGCATACCCTTCGTGCCTGGTGCTGGCCCGCATGGGAGGCTGTGGCTTCGGCACAGGACGTTCTGAGCCCAGGGGTCAGTCCTCTTTCCTCATAAATTTCATTGCGCTTGCTGTGAGAAGATACTGGAAGAGCTTCTGGAGAATTATTAAAAGAGAGACTAGTAAGTTTGGGAACAGGGACTCTTTTGGGTGCTTTTTAAAATGTTTGAATTTTTTTTTTAACTGTAAGACTTTCTGTGTCCTCGTGGGTTGTTCTTGCTAAGACAATTTCAGATGCTAATGAGTAAAAATGGCTCTTGAAAGATCTGAAAGAATAAGGAAGTGAAAGTAAGTTTTAAACTGGGCACACAATGCATATTCTCTTTTTTTATATATATCTGTTTTTTAATTCTGGTTTTCTGAAGGCAGACATATGACATTAAAATTCCCACTTGGTTTTTGTTCGCTCCTTTGTGTGATCTATGTAGGCAACCGTTCCTAGGAAATGTGTTTGAGCTAATGCAGAGTAGGGCTTTTGTCTTTTCAAACAGGAAATAAAACAGTTGAAACAATCTGGTAACATTGGTGCCTTGTGTATAGTCTACAGCTAGTTTGTATGTCAGAGAGCACTGGTAGCTCATTAATGCTTTATATTGTATATTAGGGATATCTGGGAGCCAGACTGTGTGAAAACGCATAGAGAAAAACAGATCTGGTCTGACTCAACTAGAGAATTAGTTGTTTTATCGGTAGTTGTGTCATTACAACGTTGTGCAATAGCCTGGCTCCTGGCTTAAGAAAAATTCACTTGTTGGCTACCTGAAACTATTAAAACACCTCTGGACTTTAAAGCAGACAAGTCTGTACATCTATGATGTTCTCAGAGAATGAAGGACCGAACTATGCCATTTCATTTGAATAGTCAGTAATTAAACCTCAATTTTATTTAAAAATGTCTTCATTAAATGCCTCTACAATCAGTATTCAAGCAGTTGTCTGCTACAATGATCTCTTCTTCAAGTACTGGTAAATAACACCTGCAGGAGGGTGGAGACTGGAAAAAATAGCATGTCAGTCACAGCTCTGAACAGGAATTTTGATTGATGGGATGCAGAAGCTGATGCAGCAAACACGGCAGCTTCCATGTGGGAACCAAGCCTTCCATCCCTTCCTATTTCTCATTAAACAACTAACCCCAGGAAGATGTCCAAACCCAGTCACGTTCCATTTTATGTTGTTTCTGCAGTGTTAATCTTTGAATAGCTGCTGTCTAGGACCAAGCCTCACAGAAATGCAGTTTGCCACATGAAGGAGTGCTTGTGAATGCTAATTATTAGTAATAAGCAGTAAGTCTATTAAATGCTAAGGAACTGCAGTTCTTGGGCTCTGAAAAGGCTGTGGGAAATCAAGGTCGATAAATGTGAGGTGAAACATGGAGGAAAAACCAATACCAGCTCCCCAGATAAATGATGGGCTCTGAGCATAGCATTGCTATTTAGGAGTAAGATCGTGGGAATATAATAGATAGTTCTATTAAGGTGTCAGCTCAGTGCTCAACAGTGATCAAAAAAGCAAACAGTGTTGGGAATTAGGAGAAGAGGATTGTAGAACAACTCAGCAAACACTGTGGTGCATCTCCTTAAATCTGTGCCGCTCTGGTTCCCAGCCCTTCAAAAAGGATGTGATAGTGCTGGAGACAGTTCAGAAAAGGGTGATTGGGATGATCAGAAATACTACGGAGTGATTACCCTGTGAAGGATTGCTCAGACCTAGGCTGTGCTTCCTCAGTTTTGGGAAGAGATTATTATTGAAGGTGTAGGATAGCAACACAGTAATAACATGGAGTAGCAACTCAGTGGTGTGAAGAATGTGAATGGGTTGGTGGTCTTTGTGCTATGCGTGGTGGGGAGCTCCAGGGGAAGCTGGCAGGTGGCAAGGCAGAGCAAGCAGCAGGAGGTGGTGTGTCATGTGAGGTATGGCCATGGTCTTCAGTCCCTCACTGCTGAATGGTGGGAGATACCCGTATTCAAGGGGTGAGTGGGAAGTTCATGGGAAGTAAATGTGTTGACAGCTTCTAATTACCAGAAGCCCAACTTTGATGTAGGAAGGCTGAGCTGCAGGCTGTTGAAGTGTTTGGGGGAAGTAAGTTTTGTTTTGTTTTGTTTTTTCCCTAAGCTTCTGCTTTTGGGTGCTGTAAGGGATTGGATACTAGGCAAGCTAGTCTTACCCAGTATAGGAATTTTAAGGACTGAGGCCTTAGAGGATATTAACTTAGGCTATAACAAATTCTTAATTACAGGCCTTTTCTTACAAGCTTGCAAATTTTAAAGAGTAGCTTCTGATGTTTGGGTTTCTTGGCCAAACAGAGATCAAGGATGCAGCAGACCATACACATCACTTTGATGTGTAAATACTCAAAGGAAGTAAGAGATACGCAAGTTGAGTATTGCAGCAAAGCTGAGTTCATGTAAGTTGTGGTTTACAGAGATGATTATGGAAGACTTATGAGCAGCACTTCCCAAGGCATAGCAGCTGTCAGAAACCTAATTTAAAAGTAAGTTGTCCTTCAGTTGCTCTGTATTAACTTTTCTCTCTCAGTTGATTTCATCTGGGCAGTCTTATCTCAGATAGTTCAGTTGTTCCTCAGGCACTAAATGACTCTATTTCTCCTATCTTATTTTACCAAGCAACTTTTTAGAGACAACATTCAGTTTTGCAGCCACCATGATGAAACTAATTCTGTCATGACCCTTTTCCCTAGTGGCTTGCTGGGAATTTTGTACCTAATTTGTTTTATCAAACTGATGTGCTAAAGCATCCAAATGCTGTTTTCTACCAATATTCTTGGCTTGGCAAAGTCTGTGTTAAAATACATGACTGAAGCCTTTAATAAATATGTGAGAGAGAACCTGCAGAGCAGCACCATGCTGTTTGGCATGTGAAGCCGTCAAGGAGAGAAATGCCACTCTGGAGAACTTCTGTGGACAGTGTGCAACAGCACTTGCAGCAACTGCCTTGCTCCTCTGTGCTTATAGGGCTGGGTCCTCATAGCACCTCACTTCAGGCACCTGCTGAGGCTGTCTCTTTGGCGACAGAATGGAGGTGGTAACTGGAAAATGCCAGGGCTAGACCACGGTTTAAATGCTCTGGATTGCTCTTTAAAGGTGCCATGTCCACTCGTTACATAGGGAGTCTTGAGAGACAGGACTCCTAATACAGGCATCTCAGGTAGGCAGTAAGAGTCCTCTGCTGTATGAACCTCTAATGTGGGGCATCTCTCTTTCTGTTAAAAAAGAACAAAAAGAGTCAGCCTCCCCTCCTCTAGAGTGGCCCTGCAGCACTGAACTTCAGAGAGGAGAGCATTTCCCATCCACAGAACAGGTGGCACTTCCAATTAGAGAGCAGAGTGACAGTTCATCCCATCTTGTACCCTGCGTCCAGCAGCAGCTGGGATTTGATGATTCAGAGCTGTGTAAAAAGTCTTCCTGGTCATCATATTGCTCTCTCCTCTGCTCTGGCTTTCATAAATTTTGGGACTGTCAAGGAACATGAGATCTCTTACACTAGTACAGATGCTGCCGTGACACAAACCATACGCTGCCCTGATTGCCCAGGGCTCAGAGCCGTGATTCTTCTGTAGTTCCCTTCACCTCTGCAGACAACCATTTACTTGTACAGTTTCCATATATGACTCTGATTTCTTGCTCTTAAATTATATTAAACCATACATCCTACTTCTTGCATCACAATACAATTTGTAAAAGAGACTATTCAGATTCTACTCTCTGTAACTTTTTATTGACTTTTAATCTTTGCCAAGGTAAAGCATCCTAGTTTTCTTAGTCTTACAGACTTGACCAAACAGCCTTTACATGAACATTAAGACTGCAAAAGCAAGCACTTAAAACTGATCTTTTCCTACCATGTAAGCTGCTCGTGGAGCCTGGCTCTATCTTTTGTGTGCACAGCCTTGCATTCCCATCATTAAAAAATCAGACTCATTTCCACTTGCACTGTGGCTTGAGTCACAGCTTCTAGAAGAGTGGGAGACATCATTGCCAGCCTGTTGTTTGCAGACAGCTGCTGGTGATAGAGGTGAACTTCAGCTGGGTGTTTGGTAGGACAGCAGCACGTATGAATGGCTATGCAGCCTCTCCACCAGCTCTGATAACCCCATTCCTTTCTCTGGCTTCTGCTGTCCTCCAACACGACTCCTAGCTGTTTTGGAAGAGCTTGAGTATGTTGACAAGGTATTTTCACCTGTTTATTCTGTATTGTCATTCTGCTTTCCTTTGAGAACATCTGGGTTGAGAAGGAAAGTCGGTCTCCAATCTGTGTTTAAACTAAAAAAGTCTTTGGGAAGCTGTGCATGTTAATGTAACATGAAGATGAGTTTGTCTACCCAGAAACATGCCATTGTATGCCTACAGCTATACCAGCTGGTCTAGTAAAGAAAACTGATTATAATTATAAACTTGTCTCACTAACTTAACTTCTCTATTCTTGATTTAATGCTTCTGAAGTATTGGTTATTTTTATAGCAGATAGCCTAGGAGCTGAAAGCTTTTTCATTTCAGTTGAAATAGAATTTTACTGATCTAGTTCAGATGAAACAGAATTAGATGGGAATAAGGCAAGTTTTCATACTTCAGGGCTTTTACCCTACATTTTGATGATTAACAGAAAAAAAGGAAAGTTCTTTCTGACTTATTTTTCTTTACACACACATTTAAATACTTTTTCAGATTTTCGTTTTGAAAAGTGATCCCCCAGTTATGAAACAGTAACTAAAAAAACCCCTTCAGATTGTTTGTTTGTTTTCTTTGAACTAATTTTGATCTTCACATACTATTACTGGTGTTTTTCCCCCCCCTGCATGTTTTTTACCAGTTTATCAGGAGTAAGGAAAGACAATGGATCCAGACTTTTTGAATGTGTTTACACAGCCTGCTGCACTTAATCAATTCCTAACCGAGAATGTCATCGCTCAAGGTATGTACTTTATGAACCAGAACAGAAAAATGTCCAAAGAATGACCTGAAAAACTAAGCAGAAAATGTGTGGTACATATAAGTTGTGTATTTTTCAGCAGTGGTCCCATGGTTTTATCAGCAGTGAGTAAGCTCTGTGTTTGTAATCTGGCTGCTGATTCTCTAGAGGCAGATCATGAAGAAGCAAGACAACTTCTAGTTGAATCTTTAACTTAAATTTAAATTTCACACATAAGCATCTGACCAAATTTGTTTTCCTCTTTCTAGAATTGTCTGTCTAGATCTTATCTGAATTACACTGGAGCATAATTTCCAACAGCAGTCTTAATAGTCTGATATACCATTTTCTTACTCATAAGGAATCAGTTAAAATAAAAAATAGCAGTGTTTCTACATATGGCAATTAGTGATATTGGGTAATATTAAACTGATAGCAGATTTTACAGCAAACTTGCATTGGTCTATCTGATAGTTATAATGGATCTTGTTTTCTTCCTTTCATAGGTGAGAAGAGGAAACTCATAAAACCGACCTCAAGCAACAACCCGAAATTGGAAGAATTGAAACTGGTACCATTTCTTTTCCCATGTTGTTTAACCTTCACCTCAAGTTGTTTTAACTTGTTGTGTTAATGCTCAGCCCTGTAAATTACCCAACTCTTTGGCTCCAGTTCCCCACTCTCTATGGATGGGGACAAGCTCTGCTTTTGGCACTAGGGCTCCACACGAGTAAACCAGAGCTTCTGCTTAAGCTCAGTGCCAGGATGGCTGGGACCATGGAGGACCAAGGTTCAGATGCCTGCCTCAGCTAGGAGTGGTCAATGCTGTGTGTAAAGTGGAGTGTAGATTTAAAAACTGAGTTTCTTTTTATATGATACCTCGCCTAACTTGGGACATGTGGATGAGCCACACCATAAGTGGCACCCAGTTGCTACTTCACTGTAATGGTAGTATCTTAGCAATGAGAATCCAGCTACAACAGTGGACCATGACCCACGTCAGCATTTACTGTGACTAAAGATGTTCGGATATGCGTGAGTTTGTTGCCCTGATCCCATGTTAACAAGTTTTAGGATTGCTGTGCTGATTTGCATCAGTCTCCTGTCTTGTCTTCTTCTGATGGCAGCTGGCTCAGCTGCGAAGCAGCCTGAGGAGAATAGCACAGAGCAGAGGGAGAAGGGATGAAGGGTGTGCAAGTCACCAAGAATTCAGGAGAAAAGCTTTCAAGTTGTTATGTGGTGCATTGTCTGCTTGAGGTAACTGTGAAGGATGAATCCTATTTCATGGGAAAGTACTTTATTTCCAAGTAATTTTGAATATCTCCCCTGTGCATTCAATCACTGTGTTTCTCTAATGGCACAGCCCAGGGGAAGGCTAGCATACTGACATTTCGTGGAAGAAAAGTGGCATGTCTTTTATAAGACTAGCACTTCTTGCATTATGGAGATACTGAAATCATCATAAATATTACAAAAACCAGCTTAGGCTATGTGCTGATGTGTGTATTATATGGCATTCATAAATCCATAAATATGTGTGTTTCTATATTACGTTTTCTTAAACTTTCATGCACATTTGATCAAAAAGATTTAATTTTTGTGTCAGGCTTTCACAATGTTTCTATACAAAAGAGAAAATCTGAAAGGTGGTGCTGCAAAATGCAATTATGTTGTCTACAGAGACACTGAATTTGTTCTTTCCAGACTGCCAAAGATGAAGAGCTTTCCTCAGTGTATGAAGACTTCTATGCACTTCAGTGCTTAATCCATTTCCCGTCAGAGACTCCTGAAACAATGTTCTTCACTGCCTAATTTATTTTCTTTGGATGATGAGGATGCGGTCCTCTGTGTGCCCATCAGTGCCACTGATTGCCTTCTTAATCTAAAGAGTTCATGGCTCCTCTAGAGAAGAGATTGGGATGGAGACAGGGACAGGAAGGTATTTCATGGGAAGACTAAGGGAAGGAAAGAAACTGGCCCGTCAGAAAGACTCTGTTCCACTGACTTTTCATTTTGAGGTGGCTTTGGGGAGCTAAGGAATGCAGTGAAGTAGATGACGGTTACATTTGAAAGCCGGTAGCAAACTTCTTAAAGTATTCCTTTTCTGCTTTCTCTGTTCATCTTTAGACACAATGCTCTGCTCTGCAGCTGAGTAGGGCCCCAGATGTGGACTGAAAGCAGAATGATGTGAGCTGCAGGCTCTGGAGGTGGCTATTTAGAGCTGAGACAACAGATGAGGGATCTCATAGATCTGTACTCAGCACTACTTTCTGCTTTCTGACTTCCGTCCAGTTGTACCCTTACATTTGGCATACTGCTCTGCCCCTCACACATCTAAAGCATCACCAGGTCTTAATCTGCAAATGTTAACTGAGGAGCACAGCATTCTGCTCTAGAAAATTCCTGTTACTTCTTAGCTGAGGAAGTGTATAACAAACACTTTGACAGCTTCTCAGCTCAGGCAAGTGCTGGCGCCAGGCGTTTATTTCTTGTGCTGTTTCAAGCATCACAGAGATACATATTTTTTTTCAGACTGCTCTTTACATTTTTGTTACTGTTGGCTGACTTACAGGGATCTGCTATGAGTTTTCTTCTCTGTTTACTGCGAGTGAAAAGGATATTATCCACACAACTAATTCCAGACACTCACTTGTAGCAATAACAGCAATATGAGCAATACCCATCCCTCGTTCAAGAGGTTCTTGTTAACAGCCAGCTGGGGCTACTGCTTTTCAGTTCTGCTTCAGCAGGTCATCTTCTCTTTCTGTCAGCATATGTGGATAAAACACATGCTTGAGGAGGTGCTGAGGAGCTCTGCTGGTCTCCGGTGTAGGAGCACAGTGCTCAAGGAAGGGGCTGCAGGGCCAAGGGATGTAATTTGGAATGTGGTTCCCTTCCAGTTGTAGCCAGCCCTTGGCTTCCTGAGCAGCTTCCCCTTGCAAAAGCAGGAAGGATATTTGAAAGGGCAATGGGAGGGCTGCCACGTAAGAACCAAAATAAACAAAATATTATTTTTTCCCCCATAAAAGATATTTGGAGACAGACTAGTACAAAATTGCAGAAAGAAAAAGAAAACAAAAATCAGAGAGGAAAGAGAGGAGTGCTAGTAACATGGATGACTACAAGAAACAACGAACAGAATGAGTGAAGTGTCTCTTCTTACAAACTTTTGTCTGATGGTTGAATTTGTGTGAATTTTGTGATGTCTAATGTAGGCAGGGGTTGATAAGTGTACTCTGCAGCCTTTTCCCTGATGGAGGGGTGAATATGGTCTGTCTCTCCCCCTGTATAACTATTTCTGCAAAATTCATAGAAGTATAACTTGTGAGACATCTATCTCACTTGAAAATTAGAGAGAACTAACTAATACTTTAACTTCCCTTTAAAAAAACAAAACCAAAAAGCACAAAGGAAGTGGAGGTTGAAAGCAAACCAAGATATGAGATAAGGGACTAAAGAGAAAAGGGAAACACAATATAGCGCTGAGTACTATACTGTCTAAACAACAATTGTAATTGACAGCTGCCTTACTTTCCTCCATAGTTATTAATTGACTGGATTAACACAACTCTGAAAGAGGAACACATAGTAGTTAAAAGTCTGGAAGAAGATCTGTATGATGGGCTGGTACTTCATCATCTTTTGGGTAAGCTGCTGCTTTGAGTTTAGCTTGTAAATGCAACATGGAGCAACTTCCAGATTGGAGAATAAACCTCATGAATCACAACAGCAGTGATCTGCTGGAGTCACTGCACGGTGAACCATCAGTGATAACTGCAGTTCTGAACAAATGCCTGATGGTCCACTATTGTCTTTATATAACTATTTTTCTTCTAAGAAACTTTCTTTACCGGCTAGTTAACATAATAAAAAGGTTAACTTTGAAGTGTGAAATTACAGTACCTCTGAAAGGAAGAAAGGCTTTATAAGCCAGGAGTGCACAAAGGTGAATTATGATGCTACCAGAAACATTGGGTGGAATCAGCAGTACAATTTATATGTTTTCCTGCTTAAAAAAAAAGAAAAAAAAAAGATCTAAAGCACTGGGCTGGAACTGGAACTGATGAAAATCTAAGAGGCTTTCAACACTATGAGGTGCTTGCTTGTATAAAGAAGTGACCTCTTAAAACAGCCTGTTGGTCTATTTCTATTTCTCTGTCTCTCCTGTCCCTACTTCAGTTTTCTTCTCCCTTTCCTTCTCTTTGGGGAGGTCTTTCAAATCGTATCTCCTTTTCGTATCACCAAGGCTGAGGGCAGCAATCTGAACAGGATAGGCTTATTTTCGTAGTTTACCTGCCTGAGCAATGAACTGAGGTTTCTTCTATATATATGTGTTATTATTGCCTTTGTACACTATCTAGAGAAAATACTTACTTGTTGGATATTCCACTAGGAAAAGGAGGAATGTGGAGTGCTAGGGTTGGGGTATGATGCTGCAAGGAGTAGCTTGAGTCCTCTCCCTTTTGCAGAGCTTCACTGATTATACCAAGGCTTTCAGAGAGCACAGGAGTTTAACAAGGCAAATGGCTGTGGGTCTGTGAAAGCTCCTAAGTGGTATTGAACATTTAAAACAAGAGTTTGTGTGCTTTGCTGTCATTTTATATTTCTGATTTATTTTTACTTTTTTTCCTATGGTGGTGTTAAAATACATTCTCCTCCCTCCTATGGACTCTCTGTCAAAGAAAACCTAGGATCTCTCAAGCTGGATGTTGACAAGATCGCATTGACAGAAAAAAAACAGCGACAGAAACTCTCCGTGATTCTGGAAGCTGTGGCTAAGTGTTTGCAACTGGAAGAAAGTCAGCTGAAATGGAGTGTGGAATGTAGGTGTAGAAGTGAAATTGGAGAAAATTCTCCATCACAGAGCTTCTTCTGCTCTAAGGCTGCTATGAGGCAAAGGGGTGTCAGAACAACAATTAAACAACTTGATTTTAATTACTGATTGAATCAGAAGTGAGACAGGAATATCTGATGCAAGCTGCATCCTCCAAGTGTGTGGCTTGTGGACCCCTTAAGAGCCCTCGGCATCCATGTGCATGTCTCTTGAAAGGAACTTTTAAGGTGTGGTATTGCTGAATTGTGATACTATATAAACCCCAATCTGGTGTCCCACCTGTGTTATGGTCCTATATGACTTTGAGATCCTCTGCACAGGGAGAATTTATGATATTAGAGTGAAGTTTACTTGTTTTACACACTAAACGCTGTTTTCTTTCGTTACATGGAATAGCTATCTTGGGAAAGGACTTACTAAGCACACTGCATCTTCTAGTTGCAATAGCAAAGCACTTCAAACCCAGCCTGGCCATGCCTCTCAATGTTCAAGTGGAAACAATCACCATTGAGGTAATTATAGTTTTGGTATTTGTTACAGTAGATCCTAGAGACCTTTCACAAGACTAATTTGCTTAGAATTAGGGACAAAAGTGTGTGCAGCTGTGAAAGAGATACTTGTGTTTTCTGTGAACTCTGGCTTTTAATTTCTGAGTTTGCTGGACTAGACTGTAATTTTGTTCTCAGTTCAGATACTGTATCTTTAAAAGGGTAGAAACACTATGCTGGTTTTACTCCTTGATCAAATAAAGGAATGGTCCAAACTGAAAACATCTGTTGATCTCTGTAAAGAGAAAAATAAGAAATTCTGCTGTTATTGTCTCAGTGTTTTCAAATAGAAGCTTGCACTTGTAAATCGTGACACTGGTTTAATGCTGAGGATTTATTTATTTAGGGGAAAGGAGTTTTTACTCCCATTCTACTAGGGTCACATTTTGATATTTTTGTCTACAACCTGAGATCTACGTGCTTTCTCCCCCTACTTTGTTTCTTAAAGTCAATTTTGAGACTTAAGAAGAACACCAAATATCCCACAGTTTTGGATATAATTGTAAAAATTAGTACCCCCCCATTTCACAGTTTTAACAGAGGGTTTGCAATTCAGTGGTGTTGAGAGCCCAGTACACCATCTGTATGGCGTGACTTAGTACTCCTCCCTCTTTGGAGGATCATAACTGGAACTGAAATGAAGCATGCCCTTGGGTTGACATGTGTCACTTTAGGAGTTTTAAAAATGTCCTGGAGGGACAGCTTCTTCTGGGGCTTCTGTGTCTCTACAAAGGTAGCTGTTGTGGCCCTACCCTGCCTAAGCACTTCAGCAGAGGAGTCATCTCTCTGCTATCTAATGGGAGTCCAAATGATGCACTGCTGCCCTTGCTGCCATCGTGTAGGTCTGGTCAGTGGCAACCCAGACACTGAGGAAAGCAGCCCTCCATCTAGTGCCTTATGGGACTGCAAGTGCCTTGGCTGTGCAGAAATTGGGAGGGATCATCTGTGAAACCGCAGCACCGGAAAGGGTCTATTGAACCTGAAAGAGAAAGGAGCAGCGATGGAGACAGTGAGGTTGTGGTAGTGAGCTGGTTCCCCATAGGAGAAATCAGTGCACCTGATGGGAATGGTAATCATTAGGCCAAAAGTGAGGAAAGCCCATGAAGGCACAGCTCAGAAGAGGGGTCAAGGGAAGGAAAGAGGAAATGTTGAGGAAGCCCAAAGGAAACCTGAGAAGGCCTAGACTTTGCCCCCATGGACCTGCCTTTGCCCTCATGGGGCTGGGTGTGCTCCTCTTCAGCAATGAGATGACCCAAACTTGTTGACTCAGTGTGTAAACGGAGAGTGTTTTTCACTGCTGAGAAGGGGAAAGCAACAAACACTAAGGACTCTTCTGTGTTAAGAGATGTTTGCCAGGTGCCTGAATAAAGCAGCAGGCATGCCCATCCTCTTCTATCTCTTCAGACTGTCAGTTGGATTGAAGCATGTTTTTTTTGGTGTTCTGTGAAGTACTAAGATCTATATAGAGGAACAAAGATACAAGGACATAAGCAAAGGTCCCAGGTGGCTTCAGAAATAGTAAGAGCTGCCAACCTAAATCTAGGCAACCCACCAAACTCACCCCTCTACAAGGGGATTAATCAGTGAGTGGCAAGCCATGACATGAGGTTATTACAAGGCAGAGGTGATCACCTCCAGTGCTGTAAAACTGAAGAGCCCTTCATGTAGTGAGGTGTGCAAGGAAGTCATTGCCTGCCTGAAGCAGCTTGATGCATCAGGTCTCCAGGTGAACATATCAGCCTCTGAACTTCTCCAGCTGAGGGATCATATGCTTCTCCTTTGGCTTTCTTTTGGCTTGGGGAAGTAAGTAACTTCTGGGTGAAGAGTGAAGGGAGCAGAAGGGACCACCCTCTTGAAGTCCCTGTACTAATTGTACTAGACTTCTTGAATAAATGTGCTATGGTAATCATTTAAGGCAGCAAACAGGTCATGAAAGCCTCATTAATGTTTATGTATTTTTTTGTGTGTACCAAAACCAAAAATACTTGTCTTTTCAACAGAACACCTCCAAAGGATTAAAGACAGTAAATGCGGTGGAATGTATCACAGAAAACAAGTAAGATGGGATATATCTGTTTTTTACACTGTCAATCAGAAAGGAAATATTGTGGGTGTCTTTCTTCTTAGAAAAAAAAGCTGGGACCATGATGATGACAAAAAGTGTAAACCCAGGTGTGCATATACATGCAAACAGTCTCTTTTTTTTTTTCGTTTTCAGATATGGTGTTACTGTATAATACCCTTCTTTACTCTTTATATAAACTTCTCTAAAATTATGTGTATGACTATTTCTGAGACTTCGTGTTTGCCATTGCAATGAAATATAATAACAAATATAATAATAAAAATCAAGTGCTGTAAACTTACCTGTTCCAGACTAAACTGGAAATTTTCTAAAGCCACAGTGGTTTAAATATACTTTTAATTTATTGCCATTGTGTCATTAAATAAAAAGAAGACACTTCTTTCCTTATTTTACTGTGAAAGAAAGGTTTAAGCTTGCTGAGTTTGTGCGGTACTGTTATTATTAAGGGAGTTAAGTAGTAGGATATCATTTATATACTGAGAAAATATAGCCAATGTTCCGAGAACTAGAAACAGATTTTCCTAGTATCATCTTTTATATGATAGAACATCTTCAAACTCATCATCGTGAGCAACTTATTGGAAGAGGATATTATGGATTGTGCTTGTAAAATGAGTGTTCATTGGTCTATGGGCCAGTTAAAATCTCATATACTTCCAAGAGCCTATACAGATATACAATGTACTTAAGTGTGTCTGTTGAAAAGTTACTGTGACATAAAGTTAATGGCACTTTGTACTGTATCTCCTGCTTTACAAGATAGATGATGGCCCAGATAAGCTTTGCTTATGAATAAGATTAGTCCTGCTGTATGCCGTT
>NW_010195338.1:77369-85323 GCF_000695765.1 Mesitornis unicolor
GCTTTTTATTGCACTTTCAGAGAGAATTTAGAATCACAGTCAAGTAAGTACCAGCATTGCCAAGTTCAGTGTTATTATGTGCTATTATACACCACATTTCTGATCCATTTTTACCTCGTGATAAAATCAGTATGCTCCCACTAGACTTAATGGAGATTCATGGATTTTTCCAAATGCCTTCTGCTAATGTCTGTTCATATCAACACAATACTGTTTAGGAATTGGGTGGTCACTTTCCCTGTGGACTACAGGCAACAGATGGAGGTGAGACAAGAAATGAAAGGATGGGTTGATGACCCAACAGGGAACACCTGGATGGGGGCATAATATGTCCTGGATGTATGCATTGACCTCATTCACTGTTGGAACTATTTTTTAGTGTAATGGCTTGAGAATTGTGCTTCTCACTGCTACCAGGTCCAGTGTAGTTTCCTCTCTGCAGTTTGCAAATGAGGTTTTGAAATCTACTAGTGCAGCTCAGTAAAACCAGTGTTCCCTGAGATTTTACCCTTAGGGCTTTTGAGGGCTATGAAACACTTGAGGCGAAAAAAGTCTACATGTGCAGAGCCTGCAGAAGGCCTGGACACTGCTCTTGCTTCAGTGTGAGCTGCTCTTCCTTGCTGCAAAGGAACACATTGCATCCTCAGGGAATCAAGGCAACTGTCTCAATTCTCTGCTGTGCCCTTTATGTTAGCATTTTCATCCTTTGCAGAAGAGCAAATGATATCATTTAATGCACAGTTATCACTTATTCCACTGAGTGGTCTCCAGTGTGGGCTGAAATTGTGAAAAGAAACCCAACCCTGTAATTAGGTGTTTCTACCAGTGGGCTGATTCTGGTGGGAAGAGACATCTGCAATTCACTCTGCAAAATGTTCTCTATTTTTGACACAGCTTGCTTAACAAAGAGAGAAATCCCAAAGTGTGGTTCCAGAAGAGGGCTCTCTAGTTTGTGAGACTGTGGCAGGTTTCAGCCTGTTGCTCAGTGATCTGTTTGATGGATTCACCTGTTCCTGACATTGCTCCTGCAGCAACCCCCTAGCAGGGAGAATGGAGAAACCCCAGGAAACCCTTTTTCAGTGGAGGCTTCTCTGTTGCTGGCTTTTGGGAGGAATCGTCCTTAAGCAAAGCTGCCTTTGCTTTCCTGCAGTGTAGAAACTGGTTCTCCATTAAGTTACGCTGCCAGAACACTCTTGATTTTTAAGTCTGTTTCAAATGCTTTGTTTGTGCTCGAGCCAGAGCAGTCCTGTGGCTGGGTTACCATGAGATGTATCCTGCTCTTGCTAAACCTGGGCAGAGAATGGAGGTGAGGGTGGACATTCACAGGAGTTTTGATGAATCTCATTTCCCTGCAAATCTTTAAACTCGTTCTAGCTCTCTGGCACAGTGCTGCTGGCAATGACTTGGTGCCTGCCTTTGAACTGGCTGGCAGCACTGGTCATTTTTGAGGTCTGTGAATTTTTAGAGGAAGGAGAATGTCTCCAAGCTCAGTATCTAGTTTGTGGGGTTTTTTGAAGGAAGGGGGGTGTTTTTCTACAAATTTGATGTAACTGATGTTTCTGTTGGGGGAGAGCAGTAAAATGTTTAGCTCTTCTTCTCTGTTTACAGTATTTTATCCTGGAGGTTCACAGTTTAAAAACATAACTGAAAAGAAATAAACTGTAGAGATGTGAAATTTAGCCATTGCTCAGACTGATGGCAGCACAAACCTTGAGAACCTCTACAGGCAAAAATTACCGAGCTAAATGAAATAAATTGTTTTCTCTGATGTAGTCAAGCTGAAAGGAAGCCTGCCACTCTGTCCTCTGATAAATAAAAAAGCAAGATTTTTTTTCACTATATCCCTACGACTCTTTTCCTCCTTGCCTTATATATGAACACCTTTCTCCTTCTGGAGCCACTTTAAACCTCTGTTCTGACAGTTATTCCAAATAATACCAATTAATGTTGTTTTAATACAGAAGACGATGCCTTTGATGAATTATTTAGCCGTGCACCAGATAAACTGGATGCTGTAAAAAAGGTAATTTACTTTTCTAATAGACATCAAAATTTGTAAGGTGAAACATAATTCATTACTTCACTGAAAAAAGTTATCTTTTCTTCCACCCTCCAACCTCCCCTTCTCTTTTCTTTAGGTATTTGTGCAATTTGTCAACCAGCATGTTGGAAAATTGGGATTAAATGTGAAAGACATTGAATCTCAGGTAGCCTGCTCTAAGCTGCATGTTAATCATGTTTTGTCAACCATTTGAGTGTTTCCTCTCACCATTAGGATTCCTCCTTTTTGTTGTTGTAATTTGAAACTTGGCAACATAACAATTATTTCTAGCTTCAGGTTAAGATATCAGACGTGAGGCTCTGAAGTTTCTGAAGGAAATAAGTAATGAAAAAATATAGCTTTGTATTGAATGCTGCCTGTGTAATGATACAGGGAGTAATTTTCAGAGTGTGCCCAACTCCCAGGGATGCTCTTTCTGTTGGGATGGAAATAAAGGTGTTCTGGCAATTAAACTGAAAGCCAAGTTGATTGCTGGTGCTTAGTGATTTTTAATGCTGGATTTGCTTCATGGTAGGAAGGCCTGATTTTCATTACATTTCAAAGACCCATCCTCTGAATGTCGAGCTTCTTTAGCGTCCATGAAATTACAAGAGAAGTGCTCGATAGGCCCCTTGATATCACCTCCCTGAGTGCAGGTGAAGGGAGGCACAACTGCACCTCTGGTGGCCTCCTCCGCTGCCTCCGGGGAGGGTGGACAGGGGCTCACTCAAAGCTAGAGAGCTGCAGTGTCCTCCCCGTGCCTCTCCAGTGAGCAAGCGATGGGATATGAGCTTGGGGACGTCCCTCGTGGCTGTTTCTTTCCCTGCTTCTGCAGACATGCAGGCAATAACTGCGAGAGAAATTCGCCCACGTCTCTTGCTTTGCTCCAGGCGTTCAAAACCTCGGTGCAGTGGTGATCCCTGCAATTTATGCCTTGGGGATGAAAAGTGGAGCTGTGCTCTGGTGCTCTTCTGGGTTTTCCTGGTAGGCAACTTTGAGAAAAGAACTTTTGCAAGTGTTTTGTCATAAATCTCAGGCACTAGGCACAATTTTCTGTCATTTGTAGTTACATATTTGTCACTTGTGGTCGTCTGAAGTCTCTTCACATCTGGAATAGTCTGCTTTAATAGCCATCCTTTTACAAGGTCATATGTTTACTAATATGAACTTGGGAGCCTTATGTAACTAAATACTAAGTTCATCGTAGAAGAGGCTGAGGGAGCTGAGTCATTAGGCTGTCTGCTTGCCAGAGTATCATCGAAATTCCTTTATCACTAGGATGGCATTTATCAGTGTAATTTACTAAAAGCCAATGTAATAAATAATATTCAGACCATTCTTCATTCAGTTTGCAGATGGAGTTATCTTACTTTTGCTAATTGGACAACTGGAGGGTTACTTTCTGAATTTGAGGAATTTCTTCCTGACTCCAGCCAGCACCACAGAGATGGTAGGTTATTAAATTACTTAGAGCTTGAGGCTTCAAACATCTTGTGTATTTAATGCTTCTGTATGTCAGTGAAAAGCTCTGCCTCTTGCTTTAACTGCTGCTGCATTCAAAGTCATATGCATGCACAGTATTTGCAGGATGGTGGTTTGGGACAGTACAAATGGACGCATGTGGTGCTGTAAAAATACCTTGGAACAGGTTGGTGTCGTCTTCAAAATTAATTATAATCTCATAGGAAGCAAATCGTTGTTAACTGGCATTTGTTAGGCAGATACATACTTCTGAAGCCTTCCAGTGAAATACAGAGGCTGTGTGTGAGAGGAAATTGATACACTATTTCCTGCAAGCCCGTCCAGCAAACAGCGTTTTTAAGTGGATGACACCTCTTGCATAGCAGAACTGGATCCCTATAGGTTTCCTTACACTGTCCTAAAAATATACCTTAATCAAGACATGACCAGAACATTTTGAAGGCTCCCTTTGTGCTTAGGAAGCTCTTGAGAATTTACATCCTTTCCTTCCCCAAGGCAGAGAGCTGTAACCTACCCAGCCAGACTTGCTTGACTCCTTTTTCAGCCTCTACCAGGCAGATTTCATCAGTGTTTTAAAATAAAAAGGTGAAATCAGCCAGGAGGTAGTGTGTGCTGGGCTGCCAGTGGTAAATGCCGCCTCCACAGATAGAGGATGTTGAAATATTTTGAGATAGTTGAGGTATGTTCAAATTGTCTGTGCTGTGGGTGGAGATTTTTCATTTGGGTCACTGAATAGCTCTGAAAATCTTGAAACCTTAGCTGTTTTTCCTGGATTATGTTCAGTTAGATCTCAGAAAGTGAAATATGTCAGATCCTTTTTGCTTGAGAGCTGTCTGAGAAGGGAATCTCTCTTCTGTCGTTTGCATTCCAGCTTCCCCACACAGAGGAGGCTTTGATCTGATTCCTGACCTCACCACAGTTAATCTGCTTGGGCAGTATTTATTTGTAATGAAAATCACAGGGGTCCCATATTAATTAATAAGTACTCCTGTGGAGCTTTTCATCAAAACATTTAAAAGCACAATTGTCAGAGACCTAGGTTCAAATTTTGTCAAAAATTCATTGCTGTCAGTTGATGACTGTCGAAAGTATTTGGAAAATTCAGTTTTTTTTAATCTAAGATGATTCTGAACTGGAAAATATATTTTGAAGGGTTGAATCAAACAAAAGCAAAGCATTTCCTTGCAGTTATTTTTCTTTCCACTCAGTTTTCAAAATTGTTTGCTCCGGTTCATTGACTTGGAAATAAATTTTTAACTTTCCCAGTAACATTATTGAGAGAAAGTAAATTAATATTTTTTTTTAATTTAAAATTTCACAGATAACTTTCTGGATATTCAAGCTTCTTGAATATTCTTTCTCTATTCAAGCTTCACAGGTCTGTTTCAAGAAATGAGATACTCCTACATTTTAGTTACAGATCGGAGCTCAGACTTTCTAGTTCTTGCCCTGTGCATGCTGGTCACTGGTCTCAGAGAAGTATATAGTGGGATTGGGTAGAATTTTGACAAAGTTACTTCCAAGTACTGGACTTATTGTTGAACAGTTTGCCAAAGTGGTATTTACCATTTGTTACTCCTCTGGTATTCATTACAAGATGAAAAGCGGGATGACTAACTAAAAATATCAAGCGACCATAGTTCAACTGTCATTTGTACATAAAATATGTATTTCAATTTCTTGGTGCTTTCTCACTCCCTGTCATTTGAGACATTAATTGGTACAGTGAAGTACGAAAGTGTAACCTTTGCTGAGATTTAAAAGATGTCATTTGTGTTATAAAAGTGGTGACAACCACCCGCACCACTATGATTGGTGCAGTGCATCAACTTTCATTCAAGCTGAAAGCTTGAGGTTCAAAGCTGATATGTACACATTATGAATCTCAAGGAGGGGAAATTGGGGTGGCAACAGCTAAGAAGGAAATAGAGACAAGAAACAAGGAGGGAAGGAGCCTGTGTTTAAAGGGAGAAGAGGAGTGAAGAAAGTAGGAGCAGAAATTTGGGAGGTCACCCACTTACAGGTGCAAGAAAACAACACTGCATGTGATTAGATTTGTGGCAGAGTTTGTTTGGTGTTTATTACCAAAAAATAAGGTTTACAACTAACTGGAAAGAAAACCCAACTCTGGGCACTTGTACAGAAAGGTGTGTATTCTGAGACAAAGAATACAATCACAGAATAGATCAGGCTGAAATTAGGGGTGAACTTTGTGCGGTCAGGAGATGAAGATGATGATGAAGGAGGGCTCTTGTTCTTATCTAAACTGTGTGAACTTGGTACTTTTTCCAAAACAGGCCCAGAGATTAAATACCCTGAGTGTCCTGACCTTTGTCCAGTTGTAAATCCTAGAGAGCTGTCCAGCCCTTCTGAGCCTGGAATTGCTGTTGAATGAAATGACATTTTGCTAGGTTGCCTTTCCTTGGTAGTTATCAGTATTTCTCTCTGAAGATTTATTTTGAAATCTGCATGTTATCGTTCCTTGCAAATCTCATACGCATTACAGAGGGAAACTTGTCACTTTTACCTATGCCGGTTCATTAAGGAAACATCTGATTTATGCATTCTGATCAGAAAATTGTTTATATCTGGATGAGCTTAAGCTCTCCTCTCTGCTGGCTATCAGAGGAAGAAAACAAGGCTGAATCCAAACTGTCAGGCTCAGGTACTTGTAAACCAGAGAGCCAGGTAAAACATAAATCTGTTGCTTCACTTCAGAGCACACAGTTTTTTCTTGGCTTATGTGTGAAGGACCCCTGTGCTTATTGTTGGAAGATAATAGGGAGCAGCACTGCAACAGTTACGATGTGCCTCCCAAAGGAGAAATTGCTCGGTAGCCTGAGGAATGTACAAAAAGACAATTTGAACTTCATTTGGGTCTTGTTACTTCATTAGAGGATGGGAGCTTGCTAATTACTGGCCTTGTAAACAACTGCCCTTAAGCTGTGAGAAGCTGGTAATGGGATGTTATATTATTTTAAAAAATCATTCACGACTGCTGCGTATGTGTGTGATGCTGCTTTTATGTGAGAAAGGGAGAAAAAAACCAGTGAGTAAAAATCAGGAAAAAACCACCAGCCTTCATTCATGGACATGTGCTTAATTTCTCAGGAGTAATATTAAAGGATATCATCATTGTTGTTATCATGTTTAGGTATACTTTATATACTGAAGCATAAACTTCTAGCTCACAAATACAGCTGATGGGGAGATTTCCAATCTTTGTAATTCTGAATGAAATATAGAAAGCTTTTTCCTTATGTATTTTTTGTTTGTTCCAAGTGTGGTAAACATATGGGCATTGTTTAAAAAATAAAAATAAATTGCATGCATCTCTCAGAGCCAGTTATGAATCTAGCCTCTTTCCCCTGTGGAAACATCCATTAACACAAGATTTTCACATGCAAGGTCTATTTTTAAATAAATGGATTCTTCTGCCCACCTCATGGGATATGGTTTAGTTGGAGTTGGATTTTACATCTGATTTTATATGATAATTGGTAGAAATTCTGAAGAGCACTTCATCAAAACTAAGGAGATGAATATGAGTACATATTTATGAATCAGTATCTTACTTCAGCTACTGGAGAAATGCTTCTTAAAACATCCTGGCCACTGCACCACTGAGTGGAAAATATTTTCTGTTATATTGATCTCTCTTCTTCTCTCTCTCATCAACAGCTTCACAACGTTAACCTTGCATTGGACCTGCTGACAGATGGAGGTCTTCTGAATTTTTCTGTGAACTCTGAAGGTGAGCCATGACATGTAAAACTTGTCTGAATAGAATTGCTAATAGCCTGGCTTAGCAAAAGTTAGGGTAATTACAAAAAGTAGGCTCCTCAGTGTGACACTGACACATTGCATAATATGGCTGCCCCATAACTAGTCATTCCAAATGAATAGTAATAAAACTGAGAGTTGTTTTGAACAACTTTTATACTAAAAATGTTGGATTATTATAAGTTTAGTAACTTTACACTAAACTTGAACTGTCTAGTAAGTCAGTATTTGTTAAAAATTTAAAAGCGAAGCAGCTCCTAGGGAAATTAAAGCAGCTGAGCTGGAGGGAAACCTATTTTCCTATCTCAAAAAAAAGTTCTAGTGCATTATAACCAAGCTTGTTTCATGTGGGATGATACCTTGCAGAATGTCCTGAAAATCAGAAACACTGACCACTCTATTCAAACCCAGAAGAGCTGGTGGGTCAGCCTCCTGAGTGTGAAATTCATAGGTTTTAAGTTTCCATTCTGCCTAGTTCAGAACTGGGAGCTGAATCTTGATCTCCTACATCCAAGTGAATGCTTCCATGGCTGAGCCAATGTACATGCATGTTCATTCTCTCTTGCCCCACCACAAAAAAAAAAAGAAGTTTCCTTTGGATGAGTCCAATCTCCCAATTTCAGGCCAGCCAGGCGAGGTGGTGGAGTT
>NW_010195339.1:0-463 GCF_000695765.1 Mesitornis unicolor
GCCCAGCCCTAAACCACAACACTTATAAAATATACTTGCATACTAGTGAACATGCAGGTTTGTGAATAGTTTTATTTCACATTTTTAACTGAAGAATAAGAACTGTAGTCATGGTGGCACTTTAATCGGGTACATATTTTGATTTTACTGCTGAAGAGTCCTGCAAGTCCAAACCCAATAGAAATACACAATCCAAACACTAAAGTAACAAAGAAATCCTATCATCACCATATCTATTCTGTCAATATCTAACAGAGCAAAGCATCAACATTTGGAAATCCTTTTCTTTTTCTTAATCTATGATCCAGTGGAGTAAACGAGTTGAGGCATATCTTTAAAATCTCCTTGTAAAGCACAGGATTAGTGCACGTTGCAGCAACACGAAGCTGATTGCACATCCAAACCCATTACCTACAAGAAGCAGCTACCACACAGCCATATCCAAAAAACCGCCCTAGAAAAC
>NW_010195339.1:474-2565 GCF_000695765.1 Mesitornis unicolor
GAAAGAGTAGGATTTTCTGCCCACATTCAGATAAGCATGGGGGAGAGCATAATAAAACCTAGAAAATACATTTATTTGGGCCTGATTTAGTGCTATTTGTCAACCTCTGCTCATCATAAGAGCAGTCTTTCATCAGAGGCTTTTCCTCTGCTGTGTCCTTACTTGCTCCTAGCGTGAGGCACTTACAGAACTTCATGTTTTATTGATCGTCTCATACTTACGTTCAGCTAATGGACGATACCAGTCATTCAACCAGTTGGCAGGGGACAGATTTTGGTGCTGAAACACAAATGTGACTTACAAGGCCATACTCTGAAGATTTTATGCAAGTGCTGGAGCTTCTCAGGTCAAACACAGGAAAGATCTGAAAAAGAAAGCAGAAAGGCACTGATTCCATATATTCTTTTACTTAAGTACAAAATGTAATGCAGCCACACAAAACCAGCTGTTTCCATCCCCTTCCCAGTGACACCAGTGAGGTTCCTATCCAGGCAGATCGCTTAGGAGCTCATGCAGCTTTCAACACACAAGCAGTGCAATGCTGCTTCTGCCTTTCCAAAGAGCTTTGCTGGATTGGGCCCTGAATAAGGACTTGACATAAGAGACAACGGAAAATAAAGTATTTTGTATTAGATAGCCATCTTAACCTCTTTAAGTGAACAGGGCGCAAACCGAAGGTTCAGTCTCGCTGGCAGGAAAGCTCATTTTATCAGTGATGGGAATTTAACCTGTAGGAAACGGGAGGGAGGAAAATTAATTTGGAACATGCCTATCTGCACACGTGGTCACAGCACTAGGAGAGAGGCCTCAGTTAGAGGTCCCTGGGGACAACGAGAGAGGCTTTGTTGATTTCCTTTGAAGAACAGCAGGAAATGGGTCCCTGCTACTCCTCCAATCTGAAGGAGGCTGCAAAACACAGGTAAGGGCAGAGACTGCAGTCACCCATAACAGGGGTTGCTTCTCTCCAGTACGCATCCTGAGGTGGACAGGTTCCTGCACTGCACCTTGAGGCTGGTCCCTCCTGTTCTCCTTGAGGACCTGATGGACCTGGAAGGCTCCTTGGGTGCAGGGACCAGCACTACCCCCAGATGAGACATGGATAAACGTCCTTCTGAGGGCAGAGGTGACAGGAAAGGATGGAAACTCTCTTCCTCCTGAAGGGCTGGGGTAGGACCATGCGTGAGGATGGGCAGTAAACCTCTACGGTAAAGAAAAGGTGAGAGTCTCCATGACTGCTGTATTTAGATTGGATATTGGGAGAAATTTCTGTAGTGCAAGAGTGGTCAAGCACTGGAAGGGGCTGCCCAGGGCGGTGGTGGAGTCCCCATCCCTGGAGGGGTTCAAGCAGTGGTGGATGTGGCACTTGGGGACATGGTTTATGGCCATGCTGGGGTTGTGTTGACATTGGACTGGATGGTCTGAGAGGTTTCTTCCAACCTTCATGACCCTGTGATTCTGTGATTACTTGTGTTACTATACAGAAATGTAAACAGTGATGTTTTGTCCCTATTTCTCTGCTATCCTGAGCTTCTCCCTGAGCTGTTCCTCCCCCAGTTTTGTGCTGCTGCAGCTTTGCTTGCCTTGGGAAAGCAGAAGAGCACCAGAATCTCCTGTGGCTTGTGAAGAACTGCGAAAACACCAATTTTAAAGGAGCTCTGGGCCTGCTGCTTGGCTGCCTCAGGCAGCAAAGGCTTCTCACGCTGTTGAATTACGGTCTCCTGCAGCCAAGGGCAGCAGCAAGGGAATGCCACACTCACTGGATGATAGCACAGCTGCCGAAGCATCTTTTTACAGGTTTTACTACATCTGTAGTAGCTGTGCCACATAAACAGCATAGGCAGTGCATTAGCTTTAAAGCCAGCATTCAGTTACTGAGAGCAACTTAGCCTGATGTATGGTGATGTTAGGTTAAAAGCACATATAAATGTATATAGACTCCTGCATTACAGAATTATGTTATACACACACACAAAAAAAGGATCATGCTTTATGTAAGGTAAGCATGTTTATAGGAGGTATTACAACACATACACCTATGCATATGTGTCCTGGTTTGAGCTCACGTTGGGTGCCAATAAATCTGTTGTGGTT
>NW_010195340.1:0-1992 GCF_000695765.1 Mesitornis unicolor
CAACCCCCCCCATTCCACAGGTGATGCTCTCCACGGCACAAGCTGAGGCCGATTCCCTTCCCAACCCGGAGCCGTATCTGTGGCAGCAGATGGTGCGAAGCGCCTCGGAGTCAGTACAAGATAGCGCCGAATTCCCAATTACGTCCGATTCAAACGGTGCTTATTTATTGATTTTGCTGCCAACGGGCGGGCACTCTCATCTTTGCACAAGGGGCTCCAGCCGTGGGCTGTGGTGTGAGTTTGCAGCGTCCTCAAGCGATGCCCGGATTTAAAGATAAGAATTAAAATAGTCGTTAGGCTCTTTCTGCCCACGCATCTCTCCCCAGTGTGCAAATGGGGTCTGACCCCCAGAATCCCATCCCAGGAAGGTGCAATTTGTAGGATAATTGGGGTTTTTTTGGAAGTTGTACGTCCTTTTCCATGTGGATCTTGAGATGTGGATCTTTCCTAGAGCAGGCTGAGGTGGCCGATAGTACATTTGGCTTTTAAAGTTCCGTTAAATTCAGAGGAGACCTCAACCTGCTCAGAGCTGTGCCAGACTTGGGGGTCTTGGCAGTGCCCAAGAAGGGATGTGAGATCTCTGCAGAAAATCCATAATTTTGGGCACTGTAGCAGGTTTTAGCCGGTTTTGTTCTGGGGTTGGATTTTTGGGGAGGGCAGGACCAGCCCCAGCACCCTGTGTGTTGTGGGTCCCACCTTGCAGGGATTGGGAGCAGCTTTAACTGGAAACAGGAGCGGTCTGGGCGGCTTTTCCATGCAAAGGCTGATGGAGGCTGTTTAAAATAATCTATTATTGAAATACCAGAGGAAAATTAAAGAGATGGGTTTATTTTTCATGTACGTGTGTGCTTCCCGGCTCAATTCCTGCAGAGGACGACGAGCTCAGCGCTGCGCTGCCGGCTGAGTCATCCTCATCTTCCCACCCCGGGCTGAGAGAGATCGATTTGCTTTGGTTCAAAGGAGGAAAACACAGAACCCAGCTCCTTCCCATCATAAACAACAGTGGTGGTTCACATCCCATGGTTGAGAAATTGATTTTTGACAGGTATTTGCTGCCCTGTGCATGCTCCAGGTCTCCGTGCAAAGCAGAGAGCAGCGCCCCAGATCCCTTCGATCTTCTAAATGTTGAGTGCAATCCCAGTGTGATTTGGGCCATCCTGACCTCCTTGGGGCTGTAGCCAAAGGCTGTAGCTGCACAACCTCTTTCTGCTTAAACTCTACAGGAGTTTTCCTTTTTGAGACATCCGCCCCAGATCCATAAATCAGAATTTATTGAAGGAAAAGAGCCCAGACCCTGCGCGAGGAGCCCCGTCTCGCAGCTGAGGCTGCCGACGAATCCTCCGCTTCGCGACGTAACGCTGCGGGTTGAGCCCTGGTTTTGCTTTTCTGGCTTTCCCCTGAGGACCGCCTTAAAATAGGCGAATTAAAAATTCAACAGGAGGCTGGATAGCGCTGTCACACCGAAGAAAAAGACGCGGATGCTTTCCTTGCCGTGGGAAGGCGTCTCCTGCTCCTCCTCTGCAGGGCTCAGTCCAAATCCGATTTCTTCCCCTTGGGCATTGCCTCGCTGCAGTGGTCGGGTTCCTTTTGGAGAAGAGGAGCAGGAGGTTTCCCTGCTCCCCTTTTTGGGGGCTTGTTACACCCCGGTTAATGAGCATCCCTCACCCATGGACCGGCTGATGTGGTGGGAGCCTGCCTGCGGGTGCCATCAGTATCCAACCTGATAATTTTGGTTATTTATTAGTTTTCCTTACTTAATGAATTTCCTTAATTAGTTTAGCCTATGAGAATAGCCCCTTTGACCCCGGTGTGCATTTGGGCTTCCTGGATCCGTATGGGGGATGAGGTTCTGGTGTGGGATGAGGCTGGGAACCCCAGATGTCGTTTTATGACCAGCAAATGCAACCTGTGCCTTGGGAAACTCTTCCAAGGAGCTGGTGTGTACTGGGCAAACGTCTGGCATAAGGGGTGATGAGGGGATCCTTGATGAGG
>NW_010195341.1:0-24006 GCF_000695765.1 Mesitornis unicolor
CCTAACGTTCTGTGATTCTGTGATTCTCTCTAGTTTAAACTGAGCCTCTTTTGGGGACGCTCTCAGGTTTTGTTCTCTTGCTTTCTGGTAGTTTGGATCAGTTCCTGCAAGGATTTTGTGAGATGCCAGATTGCACAGGTGACAGATTGCAAGTTCCGTCATTGCTTCCGTACTAGCAGCAGAAAACTTTTCATCCTGTTGCTAAATGTGATCAGATTTGCATTATACATAATGCTGTAATTGACCTGTAAGCACTGGATAGTGTATTTTTAATTATTCCTTTATTAAACTGGATTTTGAAAGAAAAGAAAATGCCAAATTTTCAAGAGCACCTTGATTCAATAAGATCTACTGGATTTAGCTGAGAAGTGTTGCAAAGGAGATGGTGTTCTGTATTTGGCCTGATGCACTGAATAGCAGTCTTACTTAAAAAGCTTACTTTAATGTAGTCAATCATTTACCAAAGTGATTGTGCATTCTTTAGCTGAAGATCTCATTTAATCAGAGAACCAATTTTTGCCAGTTTACATCTGTAGTCAGTTTAAGTTTTTTTTTAGTGAAGAGCAATTCAGGTATCCTTAAACCTTAGCTACATACTAAAAGCACTATTAACATGTCACATCGTGGCTGTGGTTAACCCTAGGGACAGAGAGCACCCTCCATGGGGACTCCTTGTCTTTGTCCTTAGAATGATATAATGGTTTTGTTTGGAAAAGACCTTTAAGATCATTGAGTCCAACCATTGAACCAGCCCTAAGTCTGCCGCTAGACCATATCCCTAAGCACAACATCTAGTTGTCTTTTAAACACCTCCAGGGATGGCGATTCAGTCACCTCCCTTGTTTGGCATTTATTCAGGTAAGCAAGCAAGATGTGTCTGATCTTTTCCAGATGCATCCAGCTGCTTCCTCTTAGTCAGCTGTGCAGGTCAGTGTGTTGAGGTGAAACCCCATTTCACCTACAAGCCCCTGCCCCTTAACAAGTAAACAGGTGAAAAAGGAATTGGGGAGTCTCTTTTCTGTTGAGAGCTGGCTGTTTTGTTTTTTTAGTTGAGGTGAGAAGACGTGTCCTTCCCCTTTACCTCCCTGAATGAAGTCAGACATTTAGACATGACTGTGCCCTAGATATGAAAATACTGGAGGCTTAAAAATTGGATATACCTCAAAGTAAGCAGTTGTCCAGTATTTAGAGAAAAGAGCTATGTGATAGAATTAGTAACATACTTAGAAGATATAGGCACACAGTTTTCTTTCCCAATGTCTATATATTCCTACACAGGAACTCATGGCACCAAAGAGCAAATTTAGTTGCAAACATTTTCTAAGCCAGTCTGTCAGTCCAGTTTTCTGCTTCACCAAGAAATGAAAAAGCTGCTACTTTCATAAGGAAATCATGCTGCTTCTGTTTAGCGTCAGTATTAAAAACTCAAGGGAATGCTGGCAACCCTTTTGAGACCCTGACTGCCATGGGTAACTGGTGGTCATTACATTTCTTTCAACTTGGTAAGACTGAAAGCCATATATTTTCTTAGTGTTTCACTGATTTTAAGATGAAAAGGATGCAATTAATTTCTTTTAGTTTTGTTTTTTTTTAACAACATTACTTGTCGTAAAGGTAAAATATAGCACATGTTTCTCACAGTTAACTTCATTTTTGTTTTCTGTCCAAGTTGGATAATGGAGACGAGCAAGCAGCCCAGATCAGGCGTGAACTAGATGGACGACTACAATTGGCAGAACAAATGGCAAGGGTAAGTCTCTTTCATGTACCAAAAACATCTTCATGCGAGACTGAGTAGGACAATATATAGTTTGTGTTTCCAGTTTCTGATTCTAAAATTAAGCAGAAGACCATCTGAAAACAGTCTGGCAGATACATTTCTTTCTGCTGTGGCATATCTGTGTCAAGAGGGGTAAGGAGAAAGCAAAACTTGGTTTTGGAGTCATACACTGTGTGATCCTATGTTTCCTTCATCGATAAGTCCAGTGGTGAAACAAAGATTATGTTATTTACACATTTGGGATTATGTATTTTGGAACTAAAGTAAGTCATCTTTTATATACATTACTGCATTGTGCTGTGCTTATGGTATAACAGTAATGTTTATGTCTTACTACAGGTTATATGTAATATACTTTTAAAGTATATATAATATACTTTATAGATTAAGTCTTATCTTCATAATGGTTATATTGGTATTGCAAGCAATGAAGTATGAGTGAGTCTTGTATGATTGGGTAAATTATAAATTCTTTTTCTAAATTTTAGAAAGCCAAGCCTATTTTTTTCTCATATAACTTGTGTTTTATTTCAGTGGACACAATTATGCCCTTCTATATCAAATATCACAGATCAGAATTGGTATTGTCCCCAGCCATGTCTTACTAAATTTTGGGGAAAGACTCCTTTTTCTCAGAAAGGCAGTGTCAAGTCTCTTCAATTTTCTGTGAAGCTTGGGTTTATAATCAAAGTTGTTCAATATTCCTGTGTTTGCTCTCTTGCCTTCTTGCCTTTAGCTCCAAAAGTTACCAAATACTAGAAGCATGTATGTTATACTCTGTGTGTGCAGAAAAAAGTATATTTTATTAATATTATATTATTTGTAAAATAGGTAAGATTGGCTTGTTTCTTTAAAAGGAAGAAAATGTAATTTAGGTCTATGAAGTTCATAAATAACAACTTGGAGGTTTAATCTTCCTGAAAAAGAAAATACTGTCCATAAAAGTTTCCAATTCATTTTAAAGCAAGTGAAAATTATGAGCACTATTTAAACCATGTAAATCTTGTTCATTCTGTCTCTAATGTACACAGCTGTAGATTTTCTAACAAAAAATGTTATTTATCCATTTTCTACCCAAACCATTACTGGAAAATTGTCAAGGCTGCCATGGTGTTAACTGCACGGTTTTGCAGAGTAAGAAACTCCATGTCGGATATGGTACATTCAAGTCACAAATGAGAGTTTTTAAGCATCTCTTTTAAACTACATAAATTGCGGGGTTTCTTCGTGGTGCTAAGGAGTTAGGTTAATCCTAATTCAGGCAGCTGTGAGAACTCTTAAAGTCATTTAAGCCTAAGCAATCAAATGCTGCAAAATATGAACTTTATTCTCAGAGCTTAAAAATAAATTAAAAAGCTTTTTGATACTGGATTATGTATTCTAGCATTTTTGTTGGTAAAGAGAAGGGTTTTTAGTGATTACCTGCCTGTAAAAGAATTATTAAAATGCACTTTCTAAAAGTTCTGCACAACTAAAGAGAAATCTCTGCATAAAGCTTTTTGTTGTTGTTGAGGTCTCATTCATGGCTCCTATAATACTTTACTTGCTGACTTTAAAAATTGTTAATTATATATGAGAAGTTTATTTTAGCAGAAAAGATAATTTAGCCTATTTAATGGAGGCAAGAACCTTAGAAATATGTTCATCTATGACAGAAAAAAATGAATGGGTAATTTATGCATCTACTTGCCCATCTCTTTCTTCATATGACTAAATTTAAGTAGTTCAAATCAAAATATATATGACCTAATATGGTTTTCTCCCTATTGTAACTGGTGCTATGCTTTTCTAAGGCAAATATTTATGTGATCCTAAGAAGAGACCACCCATTGTCTTTTCTCCTTGATAAATACATCCTGAAAATCTGTTTTACTACTCTCAGGATCCAGATGTAGAGGCTAGTGTGTACATCAGCTCGATCAGTGTCTCTCATCTGTCCTCAGGGCCTTTGTTTCAGGATGTATTCCCAGTACGTTGCAATCAGAATTCCCAGAACTCCAGTGTTGTGCTGGGGGATGTGTTCTTCAGACAGTCTGGGCTTTTCAAATCAGTTTAATTGCATTCCTCTGCATACGCACTAAAAAATAGTGGAAAACCTCCACTGTTCTTCTTGTGTCTCTAAATTATTTTAAATATTAAGTGCAATATTTGAGCAATTTGTTACAAATTCACCATCTTAAAAAAGCAAATAAAAGGGTGGGAAAAGCATCTTAACAAAAGGAAAGATCTTTTAACAACATAATAAGAGTCTGTCTTCTCTGTCTTCTGTGTTGGCATATATATATTTGAATGATCCTCACAGATACGGTACAGTTTGAAAAACACTCTGAAGTGAGGGGTTTTTTTGGCTAGAGCACCCTGAACCTGTCTCTGGCTCTGTACTGCTGTACTGTGACAGACCACTGGGCTTGCTGCAGGTGTTTTGGGTCACAGTCAGCTTGGTTGGTCTTCTTTATTGAAACAAAAATTATAAAGGTTTTACATTAAAACATTTTTGTGATACTCCTGATAACAACTGACAATATAAATTGTCTGGTTTAGGAGCAAAGTGACTACCTTTGCAGACAATACATGGGGAGCAGTGTTTGTGTCTCATTTATACATAAAACGTATATTTTAGAATAATTTATTTGTTTCTCATTTATACATAAAACGTATATTTTAGAATAATTTATATTTTTAAGTGACATATTTTTCCAAGCTGCCCTATATTCAATATCGGGAAGAATCTGTGAATAAAATTGTCTCTGTGCATGTTCATATGTGGATTACATGTGTTTACATTTTCCCTGTCATAAATGCAATATTTAAACACTGTCCTAACTCCTACGGATGAAAAAAGTTATTTTTAAGTTCTCACTAGCACTTATGTTTAAAATAATCCCTTGCATACTAATTCAGCATTACTTTCAAAACGAATGACCTATTATTAAAAATAGAAATATACAATGTCATCATTGTAGTTTAACAGCTTTATGTTAGAAGCACGAATGTGATTGACTTATTTTTGGTAGCATGGGAAATGGATGAAGTAACAAAATGATTAGCGGATGGTTCATTTTGTCAACTTATAAAATATTTTAAGGTAACATTAAAGGTAAATTGTCAATTGATACACTTAAAACACATGCATTAGAAATATGCAATGTGTGCATATTCAGCCTGGCTTTATAGTCAAATGATTCAAGGGGCAAGAGGAGGGGCAAGAGTTTCCATTTTTACAAATGCTCCTTTAATTTTTTGACATTACCAAAGAGTTATTTTTGTCTACTGTTATTATTGTCTACTACTATTATTTTATCTACTACTTGAGGAATAAGGTGGAATTCTCAATTCAAATTACATTTCTTCCTGTCAAAATTAACTGTATTTATTGGTCGGTATTAGCCTTCCCCTCACTGTTTTGAAGATGTAAAAATAGACACTGGAATTAAAACTTTTATTGTTATTAAATACTTCTTAACTGAGGGCAAATCAGTAAATAAACATGATGTATAATATGGGATGTTTTTTTTTTCCTCCCTAACTTTTAAAATATATCTTCCAAGGAAAGAAAATTCCCGAAATTCGTAACAAGAGAAATGGAGAACATGTACATAGAAGAGTTGCGGTCTTCAGTGAATTTGCTGATGGCAAATTTGGAAAGTCTTCCAGTGTCTAAAGGTGGGCCAGAATTTAAACTGCAGAAGTTAAAGCGATCACAGAATTCTGCATTCTTGGACATCGGAGATGAAAATGAAGTTCAGCTGTCGAAGTCTGATGTGGTTCTCTCCTTCACATTAGAGGTAATCAGATACTTCACAGAAAACTTGCTATGATTTAAATTAGAATAATATCTATGTCTTGATACTTTTTTGTTATTAGTCCTTCCTTGGTAATTTTAAAATTTAATGTGCAAAAAGTAAATTATTCTTTGTCTCTTTGGTAATTAGGAGTTAGAATACAGCTATATGATGTATTTTCCCTTTGCAGCAGTAGTTGCATTTGGGTCCATACAGCGGTGTGGGCAGTTGAATCTCCCACACAAATGTAACTTCAAATGAATTCCAGTACATTAAATACCTAAGGATACTTTTGAATGTGATAATGAAACACTGCTGTTATCAAGAACAGAGAAATTACTTATCCCGCTGTATGCAATTTTCATATTACTAGCTAATAATATAAAAGCCCCGCATCAACTTTTAAAGAGTAGTAAGATCCATCATCCTGTATGCCAAAAGTACTAGTTCATCAAGCATGTAAAACTGGAGTGCAGGCCGTAATGAAATATATGAAATAATAAAGTAGTTTTCAAACTTTGCTGAGTCCTATGCTTCTCCATCATATTTTCTGTGTCTGCCTTAAATGAAATACCAAGCCTGGAATGCTCCATAAATAGAAATAACAAAGACTAGTTCTGAAGCACCTAAAAGGTACCTGAAAAGCTTTGTCAATAGTATTTTCTGTCTTCAGGAAAGTTAGCTTGGTGAGGGATAGAAGAAGAAGAAAAAAAGCTTTCTCTGTGCCTCTAGAGAGAATTATTAAATATGTACTAAAAGTGATGTGATATCTTTGGGAAAAGTACAGTAAGACTGAAACAATCATGAAGTGAAAAATGGCAGAACGTACAATTTCTGGTAAATTTGGAAGAGCATTGCTTTGTTTACAGCCCTTCCCCTCTCACTCAGAAATGTAGACTATTAAGTCTGGTAAACTTTGCTTTTTTTCCCATCACTGATAAAGAAAGCACACAGATGTTGTGCAAGGTTAGTAATCTATAGTTCCTTCTTTGCAAGGCAAAGAATTGAAAGTGTTAGTCTACACGTAGCAGTTTTTAGTAGCGCAAATTTTCATTTGAAACACAGTGTTAACCTTATAAGTTGAGTTTCATGATGCACAAGAATGTGCATATCTTACTCTTGGGAAGCTAAATCTCAGAGGATATAAAGGCAAAAGGAAACAACTGAACTGATATTCATTTAGACTGAAACATGGAAGATCTGCTCTTTTTTATGCAAATGGACAAATAAGAAAAGTTGGTGGCATTTCCTTGGAGACAGTACTTGATTTTTGGAAAATGTGAGGTCATATGTGCACAATTTAACATTAGTTTAATAATGGGGAAACATATCCATGTCACATCTTATGTGGTGTGACTTAACTAAATTTTAGGGTAGCCAGCAAGATCCCCATGGAAGGCTGATACAGAGGCATGTGAACAAACAGGAAATCCGTAACATGTCTAAACATTAGGTCACAGTATAAGAACTCAATGATAATTTCATGGCGGGGGGAAAGTGGCTGGAGTTCATACTGCCACTGCATGTTTTTATTAAGACAGAACAGGAAAAGCTGATCGTAATATTTATAATGTTCTGATGGGACTGGACCTTGCTGACTAAGACAAGAGGCACCCCTGTGCATCTCTGCAAGCAGCAGTGGCTCTTTTTGCTAGTTGGATGTTTCCTCAAATAGCCTGTTTGCAGAAATTTGTAAAATAAATAAATAATATATCAAAGTAGTAGGAGAAGACTTAATCACTTATGTTCTTCAGCTGTTGGACGGTTTCAGAAATAGTCAAGAAATATTTAGGAAGCTGTGTATCAGCTAATGAGCTAGTAAATCAGCTAGTGACAGTTTCCTTCCTAATGAAGTGCAACTTTTTTCCATTGCTGGAATCCAGAATGCTGCAAAAGACAAATGTACTGTGCAATTAAATTGGAAACTCAAGGAAAAAGTATTAACTTAAAAATGAATAAACATTAAGTCTGCATTCAACAAAGACATACATTTGGCATGTGGAAAGATCATATAGGCAGTGTTAGCTAGAAGGATCTCTAGTGCAGTCTGTCAGTGATCATTGCTCACTTTGATAACTACTTGAATTCCTGGACCATGAGAGATAGAGAAATGATTACATCATTCTCCCTGAATTGCTGTTATTATTTATAAATTGTAATAAGCATAATTTATGAGTAATGTAAAAATGTTCTAAATGATCAGTGACTGTCATCTCACTGTAATGTTACCAAACTAGCAATTTTACAAGACATCTAACTATTGCTAAGGTTCTGGGAGTTTTACAGTACAAAGCATTTTACAGCTAGGGTTGAAGTCTGGCTTAACATATTGAATTGAAACAAACTGGCAAATATGCAAACAGTTTAATAGCAAAATATTTTAGTAGTTGCTTGCTGATCTAAGAAACCAATTGCCCCTAATGAGACCAAAAGTAGTCATTAATTTTGTCAACTTTAAAACAATGAATTCAGTTTATATGGTGCTGGTTTTGGTGGCAGAGGAGGGGCCTGGGGTGACTCCTGTGAGAAGCTGCTGGAAGCTTCGCAGCCACCTCTGGCTGATTCTGAGCCAATCAGTGCCTCTACAAATGATATATTTAAGAGAGATGCAGTGCATGGCCTGGCCTCAACCAATGTGACCCCAACACAGGCAGCATGGGCCGGGTCCAGCCTGAGCCTAAGTCCTGCTGCAGCACCAGCCCAAGAGCTGGGAACTCTTCAGGAATCAGCCGAAGAAACCTTCAGCGGAGAGAGGAGTGGGATGTGAGGGAAACAACTGTGCAAACACTAAGGTCCGTGAAAAAAGAAGGGGGAGGAGGTCACCTGGAGCACAGATTTCCCTGCAGTCCATGGTGAGATGGCAGGTTGACCCACCTGCAGCAGTGGAGAGATCAGAGAGGTAGCAGAGATCCACCTACAGCCCATGGAGGCCCATGCTGGAGCAGGTGGCTGTACCTGAAGACAGTGACTCCATGGGAAGTCCATGCAGGAGCAGTCAGTGGGAAGGACTGCACTCTGCAGATGAGACCCACACTATAGAGCAGTTTGTGAGGAGACTGCAACTCATGTGAAGGGCTTACATTGGAGAAGTTCGTGGAGGACTGTCCCATGTGGGAGGGGCCCCACATTGGAGCAGAGGAAGAGTGAAAGGAGCCCTCCTTAGGCCTGAAGAGGAAGGATTGGCAGAAACACCATGTGATGAATTGACCATAACTCCCATTCACCCTGCACTACTGAGGGGAACAAGGTAGAGAAATTGGGAGCAAAGCTGAGCCCAGGAAGAAGGGAGGGGTAGCAGGGAAGGCATTGATTTTAAGATCTGGTTGTATCTCTCATTATTCTCTTCTGATTTGACTGGTAACAAATTAAATTGTTCTGTTTTCCCCAAGTCGAGTCTGTTTTGCCCGTGACCATAATTGGTGAGTGATCTCTCCCTGTCCTTGTCTCAACCCACGAGCCTTTGGTTATATTTTCTTCTCCTCATCCCACTGGGGCAGGAGTGAGCGAGTAGCTGCGTGGTGCTCAGTTGCCCGCTTATTTTAAACCACAACAAATAATCAAGCAAATATTGGTTTTCATGTGTAGTTCAGTTGAGGACAGCTTCTCTGCTGATTGAATCATCTACATTTTTTCAGTTTTTTCTCATAGGTCCAAATGGGACTGGAAAGCAAAGCAGCTTTTTCAAGGCAGGCAGGGAAACCTGACTTTTTTCTCACATCTTCTCTGAATTAGAAACATCCAAACTGTAAAAATTCCAATAATTTCACACCGTGACAAACTCTAACATTTATAAAAGGCAGAGAGCAGTTGAAGTAGGACTGCATTTGGCTCTTGTGAGCTAGAACTGAGTAGCTCAGAGGAGCTGAAAAACTATGGGATCTGCCAAGCTCAGAATTTCCCTGGTGAGGGAATTTAGCAAGGCACAGCTGGTAGAGGTGGCTTTTTTTCCTTTCTCTTTAACATCCCCATATCCATGCCGAACCTGACTGCAAAAAGTGAGCTGGAAGAAGGAAAAGGGGTAGGCAGCAGGCAGAAAAAAAAATAAAGCAGGTGATAGCGATGCTCTGACCTGCCTCATGCTCAGCACAACACCAAACTGCTTCTGAGACTCAACCTCCGGTGTCACAGTACAATGATTAACCTTTCAAAATGTGATCAGTGCCCTTACTTGTCTTGTTTACAGTCTGACTTTGTAACCTCTTCATTCTGTAAATACTTATTTGGATGACTGTTTATAAAGATACATTTCCTTGTGTATTAACATTTATAATTATATTTAGACATTAGTCTCAAATTCAACTGCTAGCATTTAAATTATGGGTTGGAGTGAGTTTTTGGTCATTGTCCAAGTAGAAACACAGCAAAAATGTCAATTTCTACTATATGTTGTTGAAAGTGGGAAAAGGTGGCAAAATTAAAACTCTTTCCTGTCTGTGAAGATTTGAGTGGGGTTTGGGTATTGTTTTCTTTTTCTTCTTTTTTTTTTTCTTTTTCCCCTGCATGGGGTTTAGTTCTGCAATAGCTATGTGATATATTGTTTTCTGAAGGATAAACTATTTGGTTTCTTTTCCTCAGATTGTTATAATGGAGGTGCAAGGTTTAAGGTCAGTTGCTCCCAATCGAATTGTCTACTGCACCATGGAAGTGGAAGGGGGTCAGAAGCTTCAGACGGACCAAGCAGAAGCTTCCAGGCCACAGTACGTCACTCTGCTATCACTGCATCCACCATCTCTTTCCTTCATATAATGGAAGAGCCTCACTGAGTATCTTTACAGATTTTATATTTAAGTTAGCACGAGGTTATATGAAGTTTTGTCCTGAGCAGTTATCTTAAATTCTTTCTGAAAAATGAAAATACACATCATAGTTGTTTATGGTGAAGTAAATACAAAGTGTGAAAGCTGTCCAAATAAATGCCATTGAGTGTGTGAGGAAAAGAGCTGGAGATTGCAGCATTGTGTTCTTACCTGCATCCTCTGAAAACACAAGCCTCTAGATAGATGGTTAGCCCGAGGTGGTTTTATATATTCTAGGTTAATGTGCAGGTGGCCTTGTGGAGTGTAACTTGTACAATTGGTGGAAAATCAATACTCGGTAATCAATCTTGACAAAGCTTAGTCACCTGCTGAGACTATTTCATTTTAAATTATAGGATCCACTTCTTTCAGTTAATTTTTGAGGAAGGCAGTCAGCAAACTGACTTGGACAGGTATAACATCATGCCATCTGTAGCTGAACCAGTCAGAGTGGGAGAGAGGAAGAAAATTAAGTGTATTTTTTTGGTTGATTTGTTTGACCTTACACACTGACTTCAGACACTTTTCTCTGTTGAAATATCATTTGAAATCTTTTGTAGATAACTTGCCAGGCAGCATGTTGGAGTCTTACTGGCACCATAGTGTGCCTTGTGAAAGACAATTTTAAAATTGCAGTTGTTACAGTATCTGAGAAAATATCTTCAACAGAATTGGGATGGTAGTTTCTATTCCATTCAGACCACAAATATGGACTTCTTTTAGGCAAAATTGTAAACACAGAGTTTTATCTGCATCTTCTGAGGTTGGGAGGAGGAGGAGATATAATTCGTAGAACTTTCTCCTACTTTCAGCAAATTTCCTTGGTAAGTAAGCCGGCAGCCTACTCCACTAACATATTCAGACAGCTCTGCAGAGCTCTGCATATGTGGGACAAGATGTGAAATTCACTCTTCACAGTCCCTGGCTGTGTTCCTTCTCCAGGGCATAGGAATGCTCGGTCTTACCATTTACATGTAGTACGTCAGGAACTTCTAAAAGCAATGGTAGTGTAGAAGACATATAGATAAATGAACTGAAGCAAGGTCATAAGTGGGTATGCAACATCTCCTGCTCATTTTTTGACCTGTTGGGTTGTTCTCTAATGGCTTGAGTCCCATGAGAGTCGCTAGGCTTTCTCATGGAGGGCACATCTCCAAGCTGTGCTTTCTCTTCAGACTCAGAGCTGCTGTCATCCTGTTCCCTGCAACAAGTACCTCCAACCTTTGCCTACTGTCACAGTCAAGGTTCCTGTTTCTTCTGGTGTGTCTGTCTTTTTCTTACCCTTGGACTTGTTAGATCCTGTTTTAAATGCTTGATTAACCCCTGTTATCATGTTATGGGTCTTCAAATCTCCTTAAATCAGCTAGAATACACAAATTCTTGAATCTTGGGGACAGTTATTCTGCTTCCAGAAAACAGTTTGTAAATATATATTTTTTTTTCCTCTCTAGCTGGTTCCAGATATGGTGGACAAAACATGGTAGGGATGGGTCATGGTCAGTTCATGGTTTACTTATTACATACTGAGGGTTGCAGGTTAAGGTAAGGTTGCAGGTTTTACAATGAATCAGAAGATATACATTGTGTATAGATATATCTGTTAAAAGTTAATAACACATTAGTTGATTTTCCTACCTTTTGAAGTAGAAAGTTTGTGAAAAGGAAGTTCCAGAATAGATGAAGTCAACATGAGAAGAACTGGAGTGCTTCTAGGAAAAGAGGTAATGTTGGGACCTGCTCTGAGCTTGTAAACTGGTTTAGCAGATTTCAGGCTCAATGAATTGATTGGATATGGGAGAAAGACAGGTTATAGGCTATTCCATATAACTGATGTTGTATGAACCAAATCAATATGGATTTGTAGGGGAAAAAATATGCATCTTTTGGAAGTGGGTGACTGGGAGATGACCTGAACCATACACTGGAAGGACAGGAATGGGAGGCACTGGGTCTGTTGCCTTGCTGTCCTACAAAGCAGTGTAACTTGAAGGCACACAGCTGACAGAGCTCTAAAATCTCTCTACTTTCTGTGCTGAGTTGTACTTGTCTCCATTTCTGGCAAGAGTAATTATGAGACATTGGCATACAGTATGATTATGAGCATATAGAGACATGTAGTTTATCAGCATATGTAAAGCTGTAGTTTAAGGCAACGGAGGAGGATATTAAATTAGACAAGCATGTAATTAGCAAATTATGGACAAATAGTAAATAAGATGAAAGTCACTGCCTATGGAATGGGAGATCCTTTATTCCACCATTTAATTTTTATGTTACAGCCAAATCAGGTTTTTTTGACAGTAGCAATATTACTCTTTTTTTTGTTGGTGGCAGAGGGAACTAAGAGGGCTTGGCAGAGTTCAATCAAAAAATTTCAGTGGCCTAGGAAATAGTGTTATAAGCAGGGAGGAGTCCTCATGTTTCAGAAGACTTAAAGTGTCTCTCTCTTTTCTCTTTCCTGTCCCAGCCTGTGTCCAGGCCTTCTACAATCTTTATTTCTTTTATGACAAACACATCCTTGTCCCACGCAGTCCTCTGCCTCCTTTTGCCCTCAGCTTCTTCCAGCACTCATCACTAATCTCTGATGGGGACCTGCTGGAGTGATGGGAAGGCCCAGTCACTGAGTGAAGGATTGGATGTTCTCCTGCAAAGAGGAGATATGAGAAGAGTTAGAAACAGAAATTTCTTTCTGCTCCTGGTGATGTTAGTAATGGTACTACTACTGAGGAAAGAGGTGCCTCCCTTCCCCCTTGGTCCTTTGGAAGCAATGGACAAAGTCATGTAAGTAGAGGCCAGTGACCAGCTGGGCAAGCACAGCCAGTCCACCTCTTTCCTGATACAGAAAAACAAGCTCTCAGCTGCCCTAGGCTGCTACCTGCTTTACCTGCTGCTGGAGCTGGCTCCTTCCTGGGATAGTTTTCAGTACTGTCATTTTGATATGAAGGAAAACAGTCAGTGAGACTGGAGGAGAAAACACAAAATTCATGGCAAAGAAAAGAAAAGAATCAAGAACTGTAGTTCAGCTCAAGTCTTCAAATCACTAGCAGTAACATATTTGCACTGACAAATCCCAGATAAATAAGAACATAACTTCATATTTTATATAGGACATGCAACTAGAAAAAGGTAGCAAAGCACTCATACTAAGAGTAGAATGAGACAGTGATGAGAAGTGACTGATTACCACCAGCCTGCTGTGGGGGACTGCTGGCAAGAGCTTCACATCATGTGCTTGTCACACACAGTTTCTGTAGTTGGTTTATCGTTTTGAACTGGTGGATACATTTGTGAAGAGAAGCAGTATAAGGAATTATTTATGGCTGGTTTTTTCATCTGCAAAACATCAGTGTGTGCAGTGCAATGCTACTACTCAGTCAGAAGTTTCAAAAGCTTTGCGAGTGGAAAGGAGAAAAGAAGATGCTCAGATAAATGCTTCAAAATGGAAGCACAAGCCAATGTGACTATAGAGGGGAGGTTAATGGGAGCATGAATCAAGTGGTGACTTAATTCAGGATTTATCTACTACTCCAAAACACTGGATATTTTCTCAGTTATTTTTATGAATATGTATTTAAGTATTCCTCTGAATCCTTGAATGCTTCCATAAGAGCAATAAGGAAATCAGAAACAATATTCTTTCTTAAAGGGGAAAGACCTAATTAGACTCCTAGAGAGGAGAGCACAGTTTTTATCAGTAAGAAATATTTTCTGGTTTCTTATTGATTTTAACCCCTGTCTGCTTTCTCTCTCTTTGAATAACTTTGTGAGTTTATATTGAAGAACTTAATTTTCTTTTTTAACAAGCTAAATTAATCACTGTTTATATGTATGTTATGGAGTAGCTAATGGTTATTTAAAGGTGCAAACAATTTGACTGAGCTTAAGGCATGGGCAATTTTACAAACAGATCAGGTATACAACATCACATACAAACCTTATAAAATTTTTATTACTGTCTGCAAAAATATTTCTTCATTCCTTCCAACTGTTTCCTGCCTTTTAGCCCAGCTGAAAATCCCTCCAACACAGCCCATGACCTTTTCTGCGAGAGATCAGTAAGCAGCACCTTGAGAGGTCCCCTTCAGTTGTATGAAGCTTTGCATAACTTTGTTGCTGTGACACCACAGGGGAGTCATCTTGCAAAATCCAGTGCTAATTTCATTTTTCAAATGTTACTGCTGTGGCTTAGTTTTTAGTCATGTGGAGTCTGGTGGCAAAATGTTTTCTTATCCTTGAGTTTTATTTGTTCTGAGTGTTAAATAATGTGGTTTCTTGAAAGTGTTGTGTTTTGGGTATGTATAATCATGCCTAAAGACGAAAGGTGGGAATATGCTATCTTTTATCATTGCAAGTGACATTCTGTTGTCACATATTTATGGAATAGATCATCTTGCATGATTAGAAAATTTTAGTGGAGCCAGGATACTCTTCATGTAAACAAGATAAAAATTCTTCATAAAGGAAGATAAAAAGAGGGTTGTGTTTTGCTGCCAGTGATTGCATAACCTTATAAAAAAGCCTATTATATATTAGAAGTATGTGAAGAATGCATGATTAAATATCTGACCAGAGGAACTAGGGAACCTCGGTCAAGACTACACAAATAAAGTTAATGCTGTTCACATTATTTATATGCAGCATTCAACCGTCATTAATTCCATAAAGGATTTGAAATATAAGTACTTGTGGATACATAATTGAAGATTACTTAGCGAAAAATTTATAGAATAGTTGTTTTTTTAAAAAAAAAAAGAAAAAAGGCTTAATTCTAAAATGTAGAACTTCCTTCCACAACATGGTTGTGCGTGAAAAAATATTTTTTTTTAAAGGAATGTTTTGAGGATATGGCCTAAGATGACATTTCTGAAGGGAAAAAGGATAGACAACATTTATAACAATCATGAACATTCATCAGTGTTCATGAATCATGAACATTTATGACAATCATGTTCCAAGCATCAGCTAGTTTTATTTCTTCATCATAGTCCCTGTAACTTTGTAATTTTTGTTTTCGATTAAGAGAAACAAAGAGATGATCATACCTACAACTGTCACCTAACTTGCAGTTGCACAGCACAGATGTACAGTATGTAAGGAAAGAGAAGGCACACCTTATCTTTTTTTTTCACCTGCTACTGCTCTGTGTCTGACACATCTGCATAAATTAGACTAATTTTTGTCAGAATACTTTACTCTGTTAGCTTTCAGTAATCATTCCTTATATTGTTTACATGTGTAGGTATCCATGTCATTGCTCTTGCACAGATAAAAAGTAGAAGGAGAAAGTTCTCCCTGCCTCATACTGCTTTGAGTCTTAAGTATAAAACTAGAGACTAAACCTAGGAAGGAACAAGGGACAGAAACACAAATGTTTGCTAGTCAGATAAGCAGTAATCACACGAGTCTGTTTCTGGGAAGCCAACTAACTCCCATTTGGGTGAGGGGTTTTTTTCCATTATTTGAGTGCTTTTTTGTTGAAATGAGTATATTTGCACATGGGATTTTTACAGAGGGATAATGAGATTGGAGTTTCATAGTGCCTGATCTAATGGTGCTTAGCTTGTTGTTCATATGCTTTCTATTATATCTTCTGTGGATAAATCCTCTTTAGGATTTAGCTTCTTGAACAAAGTCTTTTACTTGATGGATTTCACTTGTTTGTTTGACTATTACCTCTGGAAGTTTTTTTACTTACAGATAAGTGCACTGAAATCCAGCATTGATCTTACAGAGGATAACAAAGTACAATTGTTCAGCCTACTTTTGGCATCCAGACTAATTTTCTTTAAAACATAAATATATTTAATGCATCATTTACAAAAGTAAGGTCACATATTATTAGTAACATCATTTCAAAGGCTAAAGCCTGAGAAACATAATTATGTTGATGTGGAAAATGTTCAAAACTTGGTGAATGTGAGTGTGATCCTTTAGTAAGTATTTTGGAATTTTAGGGAAGCCAGTGGGTTAAGGATCATGACAGAAATCAAAGTGTGCCTGCTGCCATAAACTAGGTTTGGTTGAGTTGCATAATGATTATTGTCATTTGCTCTAAGACTCATCTTTGTATCTTTAAAGGGTAAATTTCATCATGGCTTTCATCTCATAATATGTCAGTCAGTCTTTCTTTTTTGGATTGTCATGACTGGAGCAATTCACAAAATAGGGTAGAAGAAATTACCTTTCAAAAAATTGGATGCTGTGAGCAAATACCATATTTGTTGGTGTAGTATCCAGCTATGAAAAGGAAAAAAGAAATTGCCGGTAGGAAATTATCTGATGTTTTCTTGGTTTTGCAAAAAGATGGTGAAGAAAAAAATACACATTTATCCCAGCTTGTGTTCTGGATTAATGATGGAAGAGTTTTACAAAAGAAGTGTGGATTCAACTTAAAATGTACATGCCCATTTTTTTCAATTATTCTTGATGCCTGATCAATTGCTTACTTCTTTAAAGAAAGAAAATAATACCTAATCAGCTCAAATATAAAGAGCAATATGATATCCACAAGAAAGAAGTATGGAATTTCTAAAATAAGTACGTTTCTGTGCTATACTTTATCACTGATTACTATTTTATATTGTCTAAGAGATTTTTCACCTCTCTTATTGCAGAGAAATATTAATTACATGCAGAGTCTTAATATTAAAAGAATTTTGAAACTCAACTGGATAATATCATGAGCAGCCTGATTATAACTGGCCTTGCTCTCAGCAGGGTTTGAATTAGGTGACCTCCAGAGTTTCCTTCCAGCCCAAATTTTATGATGCTTTTATGATTAACTCCTGAAATATTCTCTCCTAAGTCTACCTACCTAAGGCACTTATGAAAACCGTGGCTGTTAGAATATTCACTTGTCGGATCAAGACAACTGTGCCATGGAAGAAATTGAGACGAGAGGAGAAAGGAGGTAATTAAAGTTGATTATAATCTCTACTCTATTTGGGTAGTTAGCAATAAACATAATCCTTCTGCCAACAGGGCATATCTTTTTTTAATTTTGTTCACCTTAATCTTTTTGATTGTTCTGGCTAAATCCTGGTTATTCTCCTTGCTCCTGTGTGCTCAGCATGTTAATAATTGCCTGAAAGCAACCAGGATTTCAACCTTGGTGTGATGTTTGCACTTCTGAAGACTGCAGCTTTGGTGCACTGCCTTCTGCTGCAGTGCTTAGACCCCAAACAGAAAGCTGGGAGGATGAAGACTTTACAATTAATAGGTTCTCTGTTCAGAGTCAGGTTATTAATCCTCCTCATCTAATGTCCCTGCTTGAAAGAATAGCTGGTTTAGGGTGACTGTCTTTTTTAAAAATGTATTACATCTCTTTTGCAAGACTCATACCAGTTTCATTTCATAGTGTGTTTTGGAAACCTTGAGGCTTGAAGATGCATGTCCCACTCTTATACCTTTCATTGTAACAATCAGGTCTCAGAGAAGGACTCTTTACCCACTGCTTAATGTACATGATATATATGTTTCCTTTCTCATTCCCATCTGATTCACAGCAAATGTGACTAATACTTTGCAGACAGACATAGGCATTGTCTAACATTGTGCTAAAGCATCTACAGATGTGTGATCCAGCTTCAATAGTGTGGTGTTGATCCAAAGCCAATTAAATCCTTCTTAGAAGAAAAATGTTTTGTATCAGGCTAAGCCTGATGCTGATAGAGGTACATGGTCTCTGACGGGGTCAAAGTGAAGGCAAAGGCAGCTTGTAAAGTGCTATGTAGAGGGACAGTGGTCTGCCATAAAAAAGATGGGGTTGGGAAGGATTGCCTCAAATTTTACCTCCGGTCTCCTGGAATACTCTGGTAGAGTGGATTTGAAATTTGTCATTCAAAGTGGTCTGCACCTACCTCATCTTTGGAAAACTGAATTACCATTTGTCAGTAATAGTTGACATGAAAACAGTTCCTTTGGATTTGTCTTAAATTTTGATATGATCGGGATGTCCCATTTTACATTTTCAAAATATGCTGTTCTTGTAGCTTGATTTGAAGAGACCTTTCAAAAATTTTCTTGTATTATTTGTAAGCAATGCAATACAGGTACATTCAAAATAATTGCTAAATGTTTAACTAGATGTAGTGTTTGAATGGAAACAAATTTTATGGTTTTATTTAGTTTTGGTTTGTTGTTTGGGGTGAAGAGAAAGGTTGAGGCAAAAGGTCTAAAATAAAGAAATTTTTGCTTTTGAGCCCTCCTCAGGCTAAAAATACTTTGTACGTCTCAAATGCTCATTACACTCAGAAGACTGTTTTTCACCCCACTATGGGCAGACTCTTCTTTGCTGCCACTGTGTTCATCTGTGCATTGATCCTCAGAGATGTCAAGAGAACCAATGCTTTTAGAGTACAGAATAGTCCACTGAAGAGATAAAGAAAAAAACTCTTGATAGACCTTGAAATTTTTTAAGAACTACTTAGTATATAAGGTATGAGTGTACAGGTTAATGTGCCTACTGGAAAGCCATACCAGCAGATTGAGTGTAGGAGGACAGAAGAAACAAAGGCAGAATAGTGTGGACAGCTGATAAGAACACTTAAGAGTCAGGAAGAGAAGTGAAAGGGGTTTCAGAACAAAAGAGATGTGTCACGATGCCAGATGGAATACTGACATTTTCTGATTTGACCCTTGATCTTCCCTGAAAACTGTGCGGGTTGAGATAAGTCAATCTATTTTGTGATTTGTTTTCCTACATCTTTAGACTGAGATGACAACATCTATTTGCCTCAACAAAGTACTGTCAGTTTATCAACATTTATATATTTTGGAGGTTTAAAGTGTCACACAAATACTAAATAACATTAAGTAAATGGGATTTGCAAACTTTTAACAATGTTGTGATGGATTCACAATTATCTTTTTCAAGGCAAAAAGGAAGTAAGTATGCATATAGAAACATTGAGAGTATAAATGACCACATTTTGCCTTTGTGTCCATCAGCAGCCCCCAGCTGGTTTTGAAACTCAGTGAGAAACAGGGGTTACGACCTGCCACGAATTTTTCACACAATGTGTAGCAGTGCCAGGCGGTGTCAGTCTTGCCTGCATACGCTTGAAAATCTTCGTCTTGACTTCTGTTGGTAGCCTGTATTGAAAGTGAGATGGGAAAGCAAGACTAAGTAATGATTTGTTCATAGTAGTTTATGTCTGTTATGATAATACTTGTCATAATCGCATTCTGTAGTGTTAGAGTGCACTGTTCTCATTTTCAGTGCAGAAAGCATAAATTAATGTTTTTACTTAGTTGCTTACTATGCATTGAACCCCTCTTCTGGTTTTCTGTTTGTGTTTGAATTAGACACTTTCTTGCTTTAAAGACAAACTAGTCACTATTCAAACTATTCATTGTCCTTTTTTATATAAGTATTTTTTCAGATTTTTAAAACTTTTTTATGTTTAAAAAGAAATACATGCTTGTGTCTCATTATTAGCTCTGTGATAAATGGTTAGTAATCTTGAGTTCTGTTAATTCTTGTGTTTAAAACAGTTATTTTTACCAAAAGCAAACCCTGAAACAACATCTGATCAGATTATTTTCTGCCTTTCGTATTAGTCTGGTTGTATAAAGGGGCATTACAAGTAGCACATCCATCAAAACTCTATATCCTTGCTGTTGCTGAAGTAAGGATCCTATTCATAGCTTGCAGTTCTTCAGAGCAGTGTTTCAAGAAGGGATTGGCAATGGTTTGTAACAGCCAGCCTAAAAGCCTTTAATTTTGCTGCTGAATCAACAGAGAAGGGAAAAAAACCCCAAAACATTCAGTCTTTTTGAGTGACTGCACTACGTGGTGACTTGACAACACATTCAGAAATGGGGTGCTGGGTTACTCAGTCTATGCAGCTACAGGTGCTGAGCACCCAGGTTTTCTATAAGGCAACTGCTGAAGAGATGGCTTGTTAATCTGTGTTTCAAACTGTTAGTGTGCCAAGTCAAAAGTTCTCCGAAGTAGATGGAAATAAATGAAAAATTGTAAAAATAAAAACAAAAGAAGAAGAAAAAGTAAGGGACAGAGTTGTAGACCCTGCTTAGGTGGAGTCAAAGGTGACACCTAAAGGCAATTGTATGAATTTCCATCTGTATACCAAAATTTCCCTTTTTTTTCTGTATTGCTCCTTCCTACTGTCATCCATCTCTGTGAAACAAAATATCTTTCTTATATCTACATTCTGAAGTGTTAGGAAGATTTCAATGGGAACCTCAGGGTTAAAGCCATTATTTTTATCGAAATGCTCCTTCATCAGCTGACAGCTCTGAAAGTATTTATGCGAAGTGTCAGTGTTTCTGTAGTAGGGACTGTAAAACAATGCATCTGTAGTTCTCAGCAGGATTACTGCATAAAGTAGTGGAATCACAGTAACACAGGGAAGAACAGAGTCAAGACACATAAAAGATTATTAGATGACTTTAATGATTAAAAGCCAAGATTGTTGGCCAAGCTCAGGGTTTAGTTTCCATGAGTGCAGGGCTCCTCTGTTCCTTTACTGTAAAAGGACATTATGGTCTGTTTAGAAACTTCTTTATGCATTCCCTTTCAGCTGCAATTTAATGTGCTTTCTCTGATGGAGGAAATTATGCTCTTTGCACTTCCATCAAAATAAATTAGTAATTTTCAAATAGAGAAATAAGAAAATGTAGGTTATTTTTTCCTCCAAGAAAAATACTTGCAACCTAAACCACATTGTAAGCATTATAGAAAGGTACAAACATACAAACTCTTCCCCTTGTGGTTTCAAACCTGAATTCCAGCTCCCACTGATGTAATTGACAATATATACATAAAGATATATTAAATAAAATAGTAGTTATAATGTTGAATATAAGTAATAATCCTTAGCCTATTAAATCATTGATGCTGCATAATTAACTTTTGTTGGTAACATTTCAACATCCTTTTTCAAAAACTTTCATTAAGAGGTGAAGCCTGAATTTTTGTGTTATTTTGTAAGGTGTGCAAAAAGAAAGTAAACATGCCTTTGGGTTGTATGAGACAGCTGTTAGCATTAAGGCCATGATTTCTAGTGTGGTATCTTCGTGTCAGTCATTGCTGAATGGATGGGTATTTCTGTGCTCGTAAGAGAAGAGGCAATACTTACAATATTTGTGCAATTATAAGTGGAGAAGAACTAGCAGCAATTAGTGCCAACTAATACTCTCTTTGGGAGTCCCAGTAAAAAAAAGCCAGAATCAGGTAAGTATGGATTTCACTCTATTTTTGTTTGGCTGAATGGAGCCTCCTCGTCAAGTTAATGATTTCTTGTCAGGTCACTGTGGGGTAACATGCGCTGCTGGTACAGCAGCTTGCTTGCTCGCTCTCTCGCATTTTTTCTCTCTCTTGACTGTGAATATGCAGTTGTAGGCAGTGATATACAGCACTTCATAAATCCCACATTCACATAATACTTCTCTAGCAGCAGAATGTCAGGCCTGGAGTTCAGATGTTTTGAGCTAGATGAAAGTATCAGTGTAGTCAGATGTGTCAGGGAGGTGTTGAGTCTCATCTGTCTTTTTGTCTCCTGGTTTTTCATCTCACGACTTGCACTGAGTATGATTTCTAACCTGAAGATTATAAATACCTATTTTTCTACAGTTAGTTTCTGAACAAAGTAGAAACAATGAGGTTGGTGCAAATTCTTGAAATATTTGCATATAGAGATGTTACAGAGGCCTAAAGTTGTACTTCCAGTCCAGCTCTGAGATGTGCAAAAATGAAATGCTGGTAAATCTTTTAGTCCTGTGGGGCAGTTGGATGCCTAACAAACTGGTTTTGGTGGGTCTTCCTGCTGGTTACAGCTCTGTAGCACATCCCTGTATGGATAGGTATTAAGAAAACTCTTTCAAGAAGACCTCCTAAGGTCATTTAATGAAGAATTAAGAAATCTGTTGTGTTAGACTTATGCAAGACTTATGTGTTAGACTTAAACCAAGAATCAAACCTAGAAAGATGCAAAAGGAGGCACCAAGGAGACCAATACATTCTGGTATCGATTTCAAAAAGGAAATTTCCTAATTGCTGAGGAAAATCAATTCCTGGTGGTGCAAAATTCTGTAAACTTGGTATTATGTCAGGAAGAAACTGTTCAAATAAATAGGGCTAAAATAAAATTTCTAGATGTTTGCTTAGAATAATATGTTTTATAACTTTCACTCCCCTGTAAGACTGGAGATTTAAGATCTCATAAAGAAAAGCTTTGACTAATGGAGGCCATGATTAGAGTGGAAAACCTGAAAGAGAAATTTGCTGCTCTTTCCAGTAGATGAAATGTGTTCCAAAATGAAGTAGAAAAATAAATTTGCTTAGAGGGGGTTTTGTGACACAGTTATAAATCTTTACCTGAAATAAACATCCACCTCCTTGCTGGTAGTGGGTACTTTTGCAGTGAAGGGAAATCAACTTTGGCAGAGGACTCCGTCACTAATTACACTATCAGCCCACGTACTTCTGACAGCGGCGTAAGTGTGGTGAAAAGACTGGGGCTTATGGTTGAAGATGATCAAACATCAAATCATTGCAGTTTCTGTAGTGAAGAGAGTGAGTAGGTGAAAACAGTAAAATTCTGTATACAAAGGGAAATAATGTGGCAAGATGAGAGCCTGAAGAGGCAGGACTGGGTTTTTCTTAGATTTAAAGTTGTTTTCAGAGGTCTCAGGTATGCTACACAGGCTGCAGTGGACAGTGCAGTGAGTGACACTGCAGCATTTAGCATGGAAATTATTGTTACTTTTGACTACATTTTTAGCAAGATTTTTTAAAAACGAAAGACAATAATGGAAACTTTTTAAATTAGTGTGAATATTGCATGAAATCCATGCTTGTTTTGAAAAAATTTTGCACTTCCTATCTAGACAGCACCAAAATTGTTCACATTAGCAAAAATCATTGGACACATGCATGGAAGTGGCTGATTTGCTGTTTCCATTGCTTACATGCATTGGGTAGTTAAAACATATGCTATTGCAAATATAAAGTATTATTTTTTCAATTATGTTAAGAATTATTAAAGATATACTTTTTGTTAATACCAATTTCAGTAATTAGGTGAATTAATTTACCTATTCTTTCTTCTCACTCTTTCTTTCACAGTTCAGTATCTCTATAGCAGACCAAGCATGAAATAAATAATCTGCAACATATTTTGTCTCAAAATGGCACATACAATTTCCTTCTGTTTTCACAGAGAATCAAGTTAGAACCCACAGGTTCACTTGCTCCCCTGTACAAAAACTAACAGTCAGGTATAGAATTCGTTTTCTCACATTAAATATTTCACTGTTATGGCTGTTGAAAGTTAAAATATAAAGAAGAGTAACTTTTCACCTTGTTAGTTCTTATTTAAAAACCGTCCAAAAGTTGTTCAATTAAACAACTAAAAAGTTGCTCAGTCTTATGAATAATACAAACAATCCTTTGTATGGTGGTTGACTTTTAATCTGTGGATCAGAAAGACATTTCTGAGAAGTACTGTGTTTTCCCCAGGAAAATATCAAGGTGCAACCCCAAACTTAAAAGAAAAATACAGATTTGTCTGACCTATACCTAGCAGCTTAGCTTTTAAATTTAAAGGAAATGTTCCACTACAGCTACTCCAGTAAGATTAAGCAGATATGAGAACAGGAAATCACAGAATCACAGAACGTTAGG
>NW_010195342.1:0-5921 GCF_000695765.1 Mesitornis unicolor
TGCAGGTGTATCCTGGTTTTCCCCAGTTGCTGTATATGGCAAGCTTCAAAAACCGAAAGGCTCTGGGGATCTCATTCTGCAAAGAAGCCATGGGAAAAGGCAGTGTCACTCCTGGGGTGTCAAGAGTGACAGCAGGTTCCTCTGCCAGCCTGACCCCTGCTGCAAGATCAGCTCCTCTCCTGGTTGAGGCGGCAGCTTCTCCCTCCTTCCTTCTCCCACCCAGGTGGGCAAAGGGCCCCTGAGCCCCTGCAGAGCAAACGCCCGGCCTCAGACAGTGTGCCGGGCAGCTGTGGAGATCCGAGACTCGCTGGTGCCGGGAAAGCGGGGCCCAGGGAAAGCCCTGTTGCCAGGGCAAGGTGCTGGGCATCCTCCCTGCAACCGCCTGCCCAGCGGGTGCAGCCAGGCAGCTCCAGGAGCCCAGAGAGCTGTGGGGCCAATGTGGCCTTTGTTCTACTTTTGCCATCCTCTTGGATGCCACTCTCCCTCGCAATCCTGTCAAAGTTTCTCCTGGGCAGGGTCAGGCCCTTGCCCTGGCACGGACCATTCACACTGCTTCTTGCAAGTGACTTGCTGGCTGGCGAACTGGCGTTTCTTCCCTGGCCTCTTGCCCACACACAGTCACGGTACCTGCAGAGGGAAGGTCTGGGTCGGCACGTTCTTCACTGAGTAGGTGAATCTCCCGAGCAGAGTTTTGCCCTCGCCTTCCTCATCCAGTCCCTTAGAGAGAAAGCAGATCAGGCTTGATGCGACAACAAGGAAACGCTCATGCCAGATCTGGGCCCCTGATCCCCACCCAGCTCCAGCTGGCGCAGGAGGAGGTGAGGCCAAGTCTCCTTTCTTGTGTGTTCCTCAGGGGCCCAGTGGTGCTGCGTCAACATCTGCTAAGCAAGTCTTAGGAGGGGTGACAGCACCCTGCATGCCCCTTGAAATGTCCCCTTAGGGAACAGCAGCGCTTGGGAGCAAACAAATCTCAGCAGATGCACAGAGAACACCAAGTCCTCCCAGCTGTTACAGCTTTTCCTTGCAGCCAGCTCCCAGCCCCCAGCCCCCAGCCCCCAGAGCCCAGCACAGACTTACAGTGATAGTGAAATCTCGGGGGGCACTACTGACGGCGCTCAGCGGAGAGTCTGTCTTTGAGGTGTGCTGTACAGTGACTGCCGTCGGTTGTATTTGTGCAGGCAAGCGGATTAGCACCTCACTCCGAGAGCCTTGGAAAGGCCAGCAGTATCCCGGGGAAGCATCCAGCTGAGAGCAGAGGGCAAGAGCAATGAATGTGAGGCTGTGATGGGGCCTGCTGTGCTCCTGTGCAGCCAGGAGCACAGGCGGCACTGTACCTGAGAGCTGTGCTTGTGCTCAAGATGTGTGGTATGTTGGGAAGTGGACAGAAGCATCCAGCCATCTTCCTGGCCCGGGAAAGGGGCACATAGCCAGTGGGAAAAATCTGATGCATGGCACCTGAGTCTGAGCTTTAAAGAAAGCTCTCTTTTTGGCCAGCAGCAATGCAGCCTCCCTCTTCCCCCTCCACTGCCCCATCAGGAGTGGGACAGTCAGAGCTGTGGCAGGGAAACAGGGTCCCTAAGGAGAAGCTCCTCCACCCAGCAGTCACCAGGGATGGTGGGCAGTTCAGCTCAGCTCAGCTCAGCTCAGCTCAGCTCAGCTCAGCCCTCTTCTGAGGAAAACTGCTGTTTGGTAGGGAGCCAAGCCCTGTGTGACTGCAAGTGTCTGCCAACAGACCGGTGTGGCAACCTTGAACAATAGCACTGGCTTGAGGGTAGATGCCCCAGGCCTTGCCCTGAACTTTGGAAGAGTGAAGAGAAGCAGCACTGATGGTTTCTCCTACCGTACCTGCACAAAGGTATCCTGAAGGGATGGGGTACATAGGAACCAAAACACCCTGCAGAGCCATGTGGAGCTGCTGGATGATCTGTGCAGGTCGACGACAGCCCCTGAAGGGAGAAGAGAGCAGCTGTCTGCAAGAGGCCCCAGGCTTGGAGGACCTGGTGGCTGCAGGCTGTTTGTAAGGCTCCTTACCAGACCTGTACGCAGTACCGCACCCTTGGGGCTGCCCCAGGAAAAGGAGGGGATCCCTATGCCCTGTGACAGCGCTACTTTCCCAGCCACAAAAAGAGAAGGTCTGCTTGTGCTGGGAGGCAGCAAGTCCCCATGACACAGCAAAGGACAACCTGGACACTAGTTTCCATTCCACAGGAAAGCTCTGCAGAGTGGGAGAGGGCAGAAATGCTGCTGGTGGGAACGTGGGAGGCATGAGCAAGGGGTCTGACGGCAAGGCTGGGGTCAGCCCAAGGGAGCTGCTCAGCCACAGTCCTGCTCTTGGACCCTGTGGTTTTGTCCCGTGTCCCTGTGCCTTGGAGAGCAGAGTCTGCTGCACAGCCTCCTTCTGGGAGCGCTAAGCAGGAGCCTGGTGCAGTGAGAGCCCTGCTTGCCTCTGTCCATCCGTACCTGCACTTTGCAGAGCCCAGTTGGATACCACTGTAGTTGCAGACATTGCCTCTCCCATCTGTTGAACTTCCTGGGAAAGACACAAAGGAACAAGGGAAACTACCACATCAGAAGTGGCCAGAAGGGGCTTTACAGCGGAGAAACAGAACCAGCATCCCCTGGCAAAGGACGGGTGTGTGGGCTAAGCAGGAAAAGGCCACCAACTGGCCCAGGAAGGGCCTGGGGCAGGGTCCTGCTTGTCCTAGCCCTCCTTCCCAAGGTGCAAGATCACCTTCTTCAAAGCGTTGATCTCTGCAGCCAGGCGTGGTGCCACTTCAGCCCTTAGCTGCTGCATTGCTTGGACTTGTTCCCGCCACAGCATGAGTGTGCTCCTGCAGACACCGGGAAAGCAGGCCTTGTCAGAGAGCTGCCCAGCCCCTCCTGGAGCCTCCAAACTTGGGAGGAGCAGAGACAGGGTTGCTCCATCCCCCTTTTCTTTCCCTGCTTTATGAATGTTTCCCTTCCCCTACACGTTTAGCAAAAGGCCTAGGCAGAAGCCAAAGGCACGAGCTCTGGGCACTGTGCAGCTGGGTACAAGTAGCATGGGCTCATCTGCTGCTACCCCACCAAACTTGCTGCACAGGTCAGGAGAGAGGAGAGGGCTCTTACCGCAGGGAACGCAGGTCATCTGCATGCTGCACCAGCAGCACCTGAAAGGAAAAGGCTCTCCGTTTGAGTCTCAGAGCTGCCGATGTTTTCCAGAGCCATCAGCTCTAGGAAGGCATGGCAGAAGCTGCTGCTGATTCTCTGGGTCACTGCCTAGCACTGGAGGGACTGGGCAGTTTACCCACCCACCACCAGCAGTGCTCCTCTGTGGGACTTTCCTGTCCCACCGCAGCAGTCTCTCACCTCTGGCAGAGCCTTTGACCACAGCTTGCACATCAGCAGCGAGTTCCCGCAGCAGGCACCACCTGTAATTCACACCAGCGAGAGAGAGTTATTTTATTAGGGTTTCTAATGATGCCTGTAGTCACGCCATCTCCTCCACCACCATGGTGGCAAGAGGCTGGCTGAGGACATGGGGAAAGGGAGCAGAGAGAGGTTGCAGCTCCAGGCGGGGACCCTCTTCCCCAGCCTCGCGGCTCTGCATGGCCCTGGTTACTAGGCCCGCTCGGCGCCCCACAGCTACACCCGTTTCCCCTCCCTGCTGTGGTGAGCACCAACACCAGGTTCTACGAGCTGTGCAGTCATTTTCTCTGCTGGCTCTGGGGCCAGGTGGATTCTGCACATCATGAGCACCCTGAGCTGCTGCCGTGGGAGGTTGCAAGAGCCCCACCAGCGCCTATCCCTCACACTGAAGCTCATACTCCATGCCTCTGTGCCCCGGCTGGCAGCAGGCAAATACTCACAGAGAGCAGCTAGGATGACCAAGAAGAGGGTGACGAAGGGCTGCCTCTTCGTCCAGACGAGGATCTGTCTCCTGAAAGAAGATGGAGTCCTGACGCTAGCAGTGTTCAAGGGCAGAGCCCTGCACATAGGGGATTGTCTCTCACAAGCTGAGGAGCGGCAGTTTCAGAGGAGCCAGGGACTCCTGGTGGGGAGGACTGCCATCCTCCCCCAGCTTGCCTTGACCCACCAGCCCCCATTATCCCTGTGTCCATACTGGACACGGGTTCTACTCACAGGGTGGAGATGCCTGAGTGGAGATATCCCTGGAGGGAGACCAGGGCCGTTGCCAAAGTGAAGACCAAGCCTGGGCAAAGATACCAGAGAAAAGCCTGCTTAAGGACCCTTCCTGGGAATACCAGTCCAGTGCATGCCAGATCCCTGCGGGGAGGTGGGCGCTGGTCCTACAGCCTCCTTCTCTGCACCAGGGGCAGAAGTGTGCTCATGCCCCAGAGAGGGGGGCAGCTGGGAGCGTGAGGCGGAGGACTGGCCAGGATCCCTCACAGGCAGGGCACCGATGGCGTGCCTGGGGAAGGAGGTTGGCATGAGTCCTGGGGTACCCCACAGTTACTAGAGTATCCCACAAAGAACTGGACTTGGTAGCCTGCTCCACAGTCGTCACATCGCTGACATGGCCACAGGCCTCCTTCATGGCCAGATCATGCTGGTTCTGCAGGGCCATTGGGCCCGGTGCAAGCATGGGGTGAAAGACAGCGTGAGCTTACTCTCATTCTCTGCAGCCCTGCGGTGTGCAGGCCCTTGCCGTCTGCTGCTCTGGGCCTTCTGAGCTGTTGCGAGGCTGCTGCTGGGTCCTGTCTTAGCCAGGACAGCCCCTTGTGCCCTTACAGGAGCCTTTATCACCATCCTGGTGAGAACTGGAGTCCTCCTGCACGCTTATGTGCTCTCCTCCTGCCTTAGGAGTGTTGCCTGTCCAGGCAGATTTACTCCTGGAGACAGCTGGGAGGAGAATGCCTGCCACAGGCACACAGCCACCAGCACACTGCGAGCTCTTTCCAGGCCCACAGCTTATGGCCCAGAGTGCCTGGCCTCACAGAGGCTTGGCCCTGCAAAGTATGAGGTCATGGCTGTGACGTCACAGACAGAACACAGCGGCATGAGGGGATGGGGTGAACCAAAGGGGTGCTCCATGTCACATTGCCTATCTGGGAGTTTGCTTTGGCCCACTCAACCCCTCTGACTCCACATGCACTTTCCAGTAATGATGGCATTTTAATTAGTATACACAGGAATTTCTTTGTCATGGACTCCCATGTGTTCCTCCTAGGTTAGTAAGAAATTTTTATTAACTTCTGCCAGGGCCCTCTATATCTAATGTTTCTTTTTAGAATTTCTAGCATAGGCATATGGCACAGTTTTTTATGCTCTTGTCTATGGCCAATTGCTGAAGGTCTTCCTTGAAGTGATAAACAATAGACAAAGCCTGAAATTTTATTTTTTAACTCAGTATCTTGAAAATTACTTGTTGGCATATAGCTCTGGAGGGCACACAGGCCTCATAAAGCCATCTTGTAGATTTTTATGTACAACATAGGTAACACTATATAAGCGTGTTTAATGACTACGTAATACATACTAAATAAATATGTTTAAAACAGATGAAATCAAATTAGAAGAGGTGAACAGAACATCTACTACAAAGATTTGTGAAACAGAGCATCTACAGAAGGTAAAATGCTTTTTAAGTTAAAGGATAACAAGACAAGACTGCATATTCAAATGGTTACAGACTGGTTACGGAGAAATTAATTGGAAATGAACACTGAAATACTAACCCAAATGCTGTTACAATAGTATTTCTAACCACTTAAGAAGTCCTGTAATATTCTTTGAAATAAAATATTCAATAAATTAAAATTGTTTTATTACGAAGCTTGAAAAACTTAGGAGCAGGGTTTTCTTTTCAGAATAAGCTTTAGATATGCAAGTACATCATATTCCAAAAGGAGTTTAAAAAGAGCCTGGATCACTGATTGCTGTCTGGCTTTGCTGTATTAATATGTGCTTTGAGTCTTCTG
>NW_010195343.1:0-6059 GCF_000695765.1 Mesitornis unicolor
ATTCTGTGATTCTGTGATTCTGTGATCTATGGTGAAGTTGAGATGCATATCCTCATTTCACTCTCGAGGACTCCCTCCTGTCCTATGCTGGTGAGTTTCTCCAGAAAGCTACATTAAAGATAGAGACAAAAGAGAAACGAAATGCAACCCCCCTCATACACTCATTCCATTCATTTACCTTCAGTTTAAACATAGGATCTCATCCATCTCCTTACAGCTTATGTCTCCATTTCCTTCCACAGTCAAAGAAACATAGAAGAAGTTATGTGCAGCTTCTTCACTGTCCCAAAGCACCCCTAAAATATTATCTTTTTGTGAAAATTTCTGTTTTCATTTCAGCTGGCAAAGTAAACGTTTTTAAACTTGGAGATTTTCTAAGTTTTTGCTCAGTCTATTCACCCACCTGTGAAAAGCCACTAGTTTTGCAGTTCTGTGGCCCTGAGGAGCAGCTACAGAGGTCAGCAGCAACACCAGCACACGGACCTCAAGAGTACAGGGTACCTCTGTAAAGATCTCTGTCAAGAAAACTAGACTGTGTGGTATTTAGGTTGATGCAATTATTTTGCACCTCTGGAAAAACACAAAGTGAATTTCAATCTGTCTAGAGCTTTCCGATGAATGATCTGCCCTGCTTCTTCTGAAGTACTGGTTTATCTGATGCTAACTGTGATCTCAGTTTTCTAAAGGGAAGAACTGGGAATGGACTACATTTCCATGACAGACTGTACTGAGGCTGTGTCTTTAATGTATGGAAATTGACACTTCTGTAGATATCTTTTTTGTCTTGAAGGCATTTAATTAATGCTGTTTCCATAACTGTAAAAATTAATGAAATCTGAATTCTTATGGGTTTGATTTTTCTATTTGATTTTGTTGTCTAAGAAATTTTAAACTCTTCCTGGAGCTCTCCCTTAGAGAGAATGGGTATGAGAAGTTTCCTTCTCAGGTGAGCATTTCCAGGGTTTCTATATTTTTCATAAAGTTGCTAGGACCCAATCTGTCTTTCTGATCTTCATCAGAAGGAGGTTCAAATCAATCAGTGGGCTCAACATTTATTGAGAGCGACAAATATGCAGGTAGGCACAAACAAGAAGCACTATGATAGTGGAAAACAAGACAAAAAAATCTAACAAGAAAGCTTGTGCAAACGCAATACTTTTTACGTTTCATAGTACTGAAGATATGGATAGGGAGAGGAGAAAAGTTGCTAGCCCACTGACAAGTTGAAAATGGCATGTAGTACAATATACGAGGGTCAGCTTACTTAGATGGATTCACTGTCTTGTGGGGAATCTGTCTGATGAGGTCCTTTCCTGTGAAATAGCACTTTAAAAAGACACTATTTTGCTTCTGGTGTTACTCTGGCTATTAGGCAAGTTCATTTAATTTATTTATGCCTTATTTTTAGTGTGTTAGAAGATAAGTAAATTACCTATTGACTGCTCTGTATTTTAGCTGAGCACATAAATTTTGCCTCGTGTTGGGATATTTTAAACGTTCTAACTATTTTTATAGGACCTGCATGTATACTCCAACTTTGTTTTATTTCTGAGTTGCTTTTTAAACATTAGAGTATGTTTTTTAAGTGTTATTTTTCCTAATACAATGGAAATCAAGTGCTCATCTATTTTTTTTTAATCTTGCTTTTCTTGTCTTAAAAATGTGATAGTAATAATCCAACAATTCTGATGACCCTCAGCCTTTTTTGAACTGCAGGTGTAAGAAATATGAACAAATGTATGTCAACATTAAGGGGGCTTTCTTAAGCCTGTCTGTATATAATTTGTCAATGTAGTAGAAAATCAAACTTAATCTATGTGTAATAAATTGAGCTGACATACCCCAAACAAAGCTTATTACTCAAGAGTGGCAAAGCGCTGGCTGTAGTAGTGACTTCAGCACTGACTCATTACAAGAGTGGCTCCGTGCCAATTGCCAATTTTTATTTGCAAAGAGCTCTCAGAACCTGTTCCCTTACTTGAAATTGCTGCTGTTTGGCCTTGACTTTACCGAGTACATTTCAGTTTTGTTTCCTTCTCTCCTCTCAGCACAGTTAATGATTCTTCTGCCTAATGGAACACCTTGGATGCAAAGTTAGTTTAGTGATGCAGTTTTAAGGTTTTTTCTGTTCTTCCCCAAAGCCTCCTTTAAGATCCAGAGCCAAATGACCAGTGGCTCCAGGGCCATGCTATGTTGCAGACCCGCCTTCAGATCTACAGTGCCGGAGTCTCAATGCTATTTCAGCTAGTGTCATATAAGGGCAAATGTGAATTAAGTACAAATTTTTCTCTGTGATTCTATTATGCATATAAACTATAAGATGTTGTTAGACCAATCTGCTCTTGGCACATGTATATTAGCTAAAATGTTGCCTTGAGGCTCAGCTGCAGGACTAGCAATAGCTTTTCCTCACTGTAAGTTTATGATATGCTGGGGTTTTTTTGCAGAAATGTTCTTTAACTCCAGTGTTTTCAAAACTGATTTATTTGCCTATTATTCAGTTGTCTATCATGGGCCAGAAGTGCTCTCTAGCTCTGAAAAATCACTCTGAGTCCAATGCAAATTACAATACCAAAAGTATTAGCCACAGCTGAAATACTGGTTTTTAACCTTCTGGGGCCCAGAGTTCAGACTCTGAACTGTTTAACATGAATAAGAATGCTTCTGTATGTCAAGTGGGTGTGAGACTTCACTGATTAATTTTGTCGTAGATTTGGAAATGCCTGTGATGTTGGAAGCTTGTGGGCATGCATGGAAGTCTTTTGGGAAGGCATCTCAATTTTCACAAGGTTCATGTCCTTCAGCCATTGTGTTTTTCAGTTACAAGAGTCTTAACTAATCTTAACTGACTTTTTAGTTAGAAACATGTCAGAGGATAGAAATTTGAAAACAGCTTCCAAAGCAAGAAGAAAACAACTGTACAAAAGTAGCCCACTCATGCTACTGTTTTGAACCAGCTGGGATCTGGGGGAGACCTTCTGTGGCATATTTCTGGTGGGCAATACTAGCCTGTTGTACATGGCATCGCACAAAGGAACTTTAAATAGCTATGGTGAATAACATGGCCAGTTTAAACTTCTCTTTATATTTCTAGAATTTCTCACAAAAGGTTTTAATTTTCTTAAATACATTTCTTGTTCTTAGGTACTATTTGCTTCCAAGTCTTATTATTCATTCCACAGATTGAATACTAAGCAAAAGTACTATTTGGAATCCAGCCACACTCCTCAGCCATCAGCAGAGTATGTGCTATTTTCACTCCCTGAATGAATGAACATAGCTTTCTATTACTTTTTTCTTCCACTTCCAGTCCTCACAGATGAAACCCACAACTCACATCCTTCCTCTGATGTGCTACTTTGCTGATCTTGAGGGCTTTGGTAAGGAATTTTGGGGATAAGGTCATCCTCTGGTGAATTTACACCATATAAAATAATACCAGGCAGGTGAGATTTACTGATTATAAAGCTTTCATTAGCAAAGTTTCTTTCCTGTAAGGTGCTTCAGTACTTTGTGTGGGTGGCTCATTGTTTCCTCCTGTGTGGGCTTATGTTACCCACTTGAAATATAAAGCACTGTTGTGTACAAGGCTCACTGTACTACCTAATGTACTAATGTACTGTTGTATACTTATATGATTAATAGCAGTTTCTTGCAAAAATACTTATCTTTACCAGTTGTACTAACATGCATAAAAAGAAAAACAAGCTCTTACATATCTCTCTCTTCCTACAGGTTTCACAACTTTTAGTGACAAATGTTCCTTATCTCTGATAACATTTCTGAAATCTATTGAACAAGTTTTTAAGTTTTACAGTGCTTACATGTACATTTTAAATGAAATTAAAGCAGCTTCCAAAGGAATACCAGGAGAAAAATCTTCTCACTCTTTTCCCTGTCTCACTCTCTATAATGCAATGAATTTGTCTCTAGATGGCTGCATCTTCAGAAGTACTCCTGAAATGATTTTTTGAAATATCATTCTTTGCAAATGCCACACTTGTCATCACAAGACCCTGCCTCTGAGAAAGCTCATGCAAAAAGCAGAGGCTCATTGAAATCCTAGGGGGATAAAATTCAAAAGGGGTTGGGTACAATCACTGTCTCCATTGTGCAATCACTGCTAATATAAATTCAAGTTAAAATTCAAATGAACACTTGCAGAAATGTTCACCAATCTCACACATTTTATATAAATATGAGATACATGTTATTTATATACATGATGTAAATAGCATCAGTTTCTTGGCTCTTTTAAAATGGCTTGAAGAAATGGAGTAATCGCTTCAGCTGATGAGGCTTCGCACTGTGTAATTTACTATGGGTCTCACTGCTTTTGAATGTGTTGAGATTATGTTTGATGTATTATTGAAAAAGTAACTCTTTCATTTGAAATTCTTCTCAACTCTCAAACAATGAGAACAGTCACAACAGAGAGGAGAGTGGGAAAAAGAGAGGGAATGAATGTCTGACAGAATAGCCAGAATAGCCATCTAATAAACACCCTGGTAAAGTAATATTTAGATAGGATGAAGTTACTCTTTATCACATTTTTCCTTCCCTATATTTTGAGTATTTTGCCTTTTGTCTTCTGCTGTACATTTCTAGAGGTTTATAGGTATTTTTATACGCCCATTACTGTACATATTACACAGGATTTCATCTGTATGGAGAGTTACAAAAGCCTTTTTTTTCTCCCCACCCAGCAGTGGAGTATCCATAGTGCAGACAGCCTCTAGATACACTCTACCACATCAGTGAATGCTGGGGAAAGGGGGAGGCTTGCAGAGGGAACATGATACTTTTTTTGCCAAGGTGACTCTGGAGGGAGGACCAGCTTAGGTCACTTCCAGTGATTTCCACAGAAGTCAGTTTTATTTTACTGACCACAGAAAGTGTGAGTTAACGTGACCGTGATAAATACTTCTCTTTATCACCTCTTATCACCTTTTTGAACTAGGTCAGCAATATTAAGTTACTCCTTTGATAACAACATTAGGACAGCTTTAAGGGCTGAATTGGGATTTCTATTACTAAGCAAGATACAGTTTGTCTCATAATCACTGAGTTAGGATTGACAGTGGATTTTGGCTGGGGAATTGTTTGCAAGATGTAAAGGTATATTCTAAGCCCACTGCAGTTAGTGGCAAAGTTGGCAAAAGCATCCCTGATTTCAGGAGCAACATGATTTAACCCAGCAGAGTGTTAGTTACTTGCAGTTATTTTACACTTATTTGTTTCTACTTCCCCGGTTTATCACTGTTACCCCTAACGGGTACGAAGCTCTGTCTATTCCTCTGTGCTATAATGTAATAATTATTAAAGTTAGCAGATATTATCCTACTGCACAAATTTCTTGCAGACTGCTGTCATGAGAAACAACAGCAGCAAAACCTTTAAAAGTCATATTGGAAAAAAATGAGCACAAATGAAGGTTCAGGAGTAGCCGCTTAAAAGAGCACTTGAGAAAGTGATATCCCTACCAACATCTCAGTGACAGACCATTAATGGCCAAGCAATTTTTGGAAAGAGTACAACTCTGCGAATGATTGTAGCTCTTCTTATTTTTTTTTCCTTTTTATTTTGAATTTGCCTGAGGAAACAAAATAAGAATGTTAAGGAAGAACCCCAAAGAAAAATTGATATTTATTTTTTATTTTGCACAAGACCAAACAAAGCCCCAAAACGTATGTTGATTTCAGACTGAGTGGGATATTTTGCTTTAATACACAATTAAATACTACATCTAGTTTTTGGTTGTATTTAACTGTTTTTAAATAGGTAAAATGCCAAAGCAAAACATGTTGAGAAAATAATGCAGCATTAAAATGCTTATCAAATTTGTTTGTTGCTAGCCAGAAAGAAGATGATCTTTCCTAAGTCTCAAATGAGAAAGAAACATTTAAGTATAATTATATTAGTAAATATAGGACATATTTTGATCAAATTAAGTATTCCATAGAGAGGCTTAGTTTGTTACTGAATGTGATCGACATGGACAAATGAGGCCCTGAGGTTTTAATTATTTTAATTATTATTTAATTTATATATTTATTTTT